>NW_026454246.1:0-10666 GCF_943734635.1 Anopheles cruzii
TCTTTAAAAGGAGCTTCATCGGTATCGCAGCTCACCAAATGACCAGAACATTTGTTTAGAATCCTCTCTTTCGATTGAAATATCCAAGGTTCACGTAAAACTGTGACATTTCCACAGTAAATTCCTTTCGCTTTCAGGCAAGCGCTCAACAAAAATGTGCTAACAGGCACACAGGCGGCGCTAATGATATTGTTTGTTTGTCGGGAGAGGTATCCCCCGTGTCCCTTCCTTTTCGCTCGGGCTTGAAGATCACTTTCCATGCTCACGATTGACCCAGCGTCTCGATGCAATCCAATCGAAAGCGAGTAGCACCATGGAAAGTCAACAAACGTGGCCTCTTCGCCGCATATCGGGAATCTTGCACCAACTAGGCAGAAGCTCCGTTCGCGATCCAGGCAAAAAAGCATCCCAGGATTCAGAAACGGTGGCCACCAAACACTATTGTCGGGGCAATAGCGTGAGTAGCGTCCCCGGACCGCACGGTAGCTATCGGCCTAGGGAGAAGGAAATTATCGGGGAAACTTTCAGTTTTCACCCCCATCGGTAGCGTGTTGGCGTGGTGATCATCACTCCCACAATGGCAAGGATTAGGAAGAAGCAAAGACGTTTGTCACTGGTGAGTGCAGTAGCAGAGGGAACTGCATTCCCTGCGGTGAACTTTACCGAATGCAACGATGCCGGAACCCGCGTCTTATCGGGCGGCAATCACAGCGAGGGCGCTCTCCGGTGGCACGATTATTTAAATCGGTTTTCCAACCATCAGCTTCTATTTGAATAGGCTACCGCGAATAGGATATCGCGCACCATTGGCGGCTGACTGCGAAAGGCTGGTTGTCCCTGCTGGAAGCTGACTGGAATTCAATGAGTTGGAAAATCGCCTGCTGTTTGGCTTCCTTCGGTGCATCCGGTGGCCGGGAAGAAAGATCTAACAAGGCCCAGCGAGCGAAAGTTGGTCGTAATTGGCCTCTCTCAGCGGTGAGTTGTGTCTTCTGCTCGTTTGCGCCAATCGGTCGACCGGGAATAGTTTATGGATCGATTGTTTGCGGCCCGGTTCCTACGATGGCAAGATCTTGTTGGTTGGCAAAATGTGAAGGGCAAGTGACAGTGAGTATGTCCATTCCGAGGGAAGCGTGTTTATCTACCGGGGTGACAGATGTAACCGATGGAACCAAGCAATGTCACTGTCTGATTAGCCTCTCGTCTAATGCATTTGGAGAAGATTTATGTTCAGGCGGCGCGAGCGTTTCTGTTTAATTCATCTTCTTCAGAAAATTTGTCTTCTTTCTAATAGGATTACAATACTTTCCTCGTGAGCCAAGAAACTTCACTCTTTCTTTTAAATTGCAAAAAATGAAGCCAAACTGATTGGAAAGTCTTTGGCCGGCCATTTGGATGCTCCCAACCACGAGATAATTTATTAACACTTTCAAGAAAAGTGTTTCATTGCAACCTTTTCTTTAGTAATTTGAATCGAGTACCTGGGCGCGAAATCAGATCACTAGAAAGTGCTGCACCAATGCACCTTTCGCGTTTGATGGGTTCCAAAATTGACCCATCCAATTAGAGAAGCAAAAGATCTCCCGCAAAACATAACTTTTTTTGTTCGCTTGGCCACGGTTCAAATGTCATTCGGTAAGGCTTGTTTGCGTCGATCGTGCACGGATGCCCCGACCATTAACGCCCACCCCCGGGCTCTAGTGAGCCGCGTGAAGCCTTTTTACGCAAAACACATCCCGCAACATTGGCGTCGGCGGGTCTAGAGCAGTAGGTCAGCCGGTTGAACGGTTAATAAGTGGGCAACGCCCCTCGGCCGGCGATGATGATGATGATGATGGTAGCGGGAAAAAAATTGGCGTCTAATGAAGTTGTTATCACGCTTCACCCCGGAACCGAACGAATTGCTTCGGCCACCAACACATCCAATTATGCTGTTGCTCGAGAACCAAACCGCCGGAGCGCACAGCAGCAGATGGTTTATCACGTCGTAAAATCGCACCGAAACAAGAAAGAGCACACCGTTAGACTACCGTTTTTTTATGGAATGCCGTGTTGCCGTGGAACCGCAAATCGGGCCTCGGTGTTGACCTTATGGAACGATGATTGATTTTCGGAGGCAAAGAAATTCTACGGCATGCCGGCACGCGAACGGGAACACTTACCCAATATTTCGAGCTTCTTGGTGTTGAGAATATCCTCCCAGTTGCCGAGCACCCGGCCAGCCTGCTGCCGGACGCACTGGCTCGGGTTGGACTTGAGCACACACAGCGCTGTTTCGAGCAGGGCTGACGAGTCGACTGGAACTGTGGAGTAGCAGAGAGAGAGAGAGAGGCTCAGTAAACGTTAGTAACGGGAATGTTTAATGTTTAATGTATGTATGAATGTTACCATTCATTACATTGATTTAACATTATTACATCAATCAATGTAATGAATCTAAGAACTCAATGTAAAGTTAACCATAATAATGTCTGCGTAGTTTTTCACCATAAGAACGTCCTTTGGTCTTGGTTACTAAAAGCTGCTTCAAAGTACAATTTCAATGGAAGTAGTCATGGGTTCGCTTTTGGAAAATATTGCTTCTGAGCGTCCTGTTTACTCGAATTATTCTCAATAATTGCTGCCGTTTCGTAAGTTACTAACTAAAACTTTTATCAGCGATAAAAGAGGGCTGTCCAACTATTTTGTTAACAAATTATTCCAGCACGGACTATTAGGGCTGCTGTTTTCAAATAATTAATTGTCCCCCATTGATGTAAGAATCTAACAGCGTCTATTGGCGCTATATAAATCCTCTGATCTGCATATTGTGATACATAAGATCGCAAAAAACGACATAAAAGATCCGGTTGCACTGGGTGGGTCATTTGGAGCACAAACAGCGGGCGCTAGACAGTGATATCATAATGGTATGGTGTAAGCCTTGCATCGTGGCGTTAAATACCATTTAATGGTGGTGCAACATTTTAATGCTACACAACCGATGCACCGGAGTGTGCATCGCTCTAGATGCCGCTGCTCCACATCCGGAACCCGTTCGCCGTAGCGAGAGTTTTCTCGACTTGCGAGCGTGATTTGTGCCCATTCTACAAGCCCTAGAAATGCGTCCCTTGACAGTGACGATTTCGTGGCGTTGGCATACCGACCACTGCCAGGGGGGCTGTAATTAGCCAACCGCACCTTGGCTCCAAACTGGGAGGCTCCGATACGGGGAATCAAAACCGCAGCCTTTCGCAACTGGCCGGATGGTGGGATTCCGGTTCCGGAACCGGTGAGACCGTTAGCTGGGTTGGCGTGAAGTTCTTGGCTCGCGCCCGTGATGATGTAAGGAACACCAAGGAGCGCTGTTGACCTAGTCCAGGGCAGGGTTGCTCCCTATACCGAAAACCGGCTCTTATCGCGGCGTTGGTGGACAGCCCTGTCTCGTGGCGGTAAGTGGGACAGTGCGTCGCTCGGAACAGGATCTTTGCGGATGCGTTCCCGTGGCCAAGGCAGGAAACGGGGCAATGTGGGTCACGTGGGCCGGAGACCTGCCTCGAACGAACTGCGAACGCGAACTTCCGCGTATGTAAATCGGTTTTGGACGAGAGACCGGCGTCGATCGATGATTCACAGCGGCGACAAACTGACGGCCATCAAAAGGCCGCTTCCTCGAATGGAAAGTGAAAGCTCCTCTGTTGACGCTTTAGGTGCTACGCAGACGCGCTTCGTTTGGTGCAGCAGATCGTTCGCCGTTTCAAAACTTTCCTCGGCCATCAGTTTTGATTTTTATGGAAGGTCGATTGGTGATTTCATATTAATGTATTATTTTGTTCTGCGGAGTTGTAGGTGGGTGTTTGCGTGGGAGCTTCGCACTACTCCGCGAGATTCCTTCGGTGGTTGACTTTCTAATTGTTTTTTTTTTTTTGCAAATTGGGTTCGTTACGAAACGATTCAATTGCCGTCAGATGTTTCAAATGCGTCACTTTTTTCAGTGTTGTTTACTGTTGAAACCAATTGCGCACTCCATTTTCCATTGAGTTAGGAAGCGGAACTACATGTGTCGGACATTGGCGGAGAATTGAATTCCGCATCGAAACAAGACCATCAAAAGTAGGCTACGACGCCCAGCGTCAATTCCGGCCACGGCCACGCTGGTGTGCGTGCAGAAAACATTGAATTTCTATTGATTTACGATTCACTTTCGTGTTTCTGGCGTCTGGCCGAAGGTAATGTAGGTCTGTCTCGGGCCGTGGTTCGGGTTGATGAGGTGTGAAAACTAGTGCCCAGTCCGGCACCAGCACGTGTTGACCATTCGGGTCACTGACCCGCAGGGGGTGCGTATGAAGCATGCTCCGATTCAGTTGTTCAGACGCACGTGAACGGAAAGACGGATTTAATAACGAAGGACCGCAATAAAAACATAATGTTGTGGCATAAGTTTACTGCTGCTTTTTTGTAGACCGGTTTCCCCTGTTTTCCATTTTAATGTCCAGCTCTCGGCACGGCGCTTTATGCGGCCCCTGGCACATTAACGGTCATTCTTCAAGCTCAACCCAACAGGTGCCGACAGTGAGAAGCCTGCGTGTCGTGGAGGTTAACGATGAACCAGTTGCAGCCAACGACCTTGGACCAACGGGGCTCAGCGCCATGACCAAAACCTTTACGAGGCCACGCCACGAAAGATACATCACTCATCAGCAGCTTCCAGCGCCATCTAATGCACCTTTCGGTGATTCGGAACACTTTCTCTCAAACGCATCAATACGCACCAGTCTTGCTGGGCGTTGGATTCGACTTGCGGACGATCACCCAAATGATGATGTGCGGTCATGAGATGGTAAAGACAGAGAGAGCGAGAGCGAGAGGGCATAGAAAGTAAACCCGGACCGAAGGTGCGGTGAACGAGTCGCTATTTTTTGCCGCCAAGAAGCCATCTACGGAAGCTGCGGGTAATTTGTTTACTTAGCACTTCGGGCGGATGAATGTAATTTGGGAGAAATGGCTGAACGGACGGGTGTTTTGAGGCCAGGCGTTGGCTGTTTCATAGGTGAGCCATTTTCTCGGTGGTCATCGTCAAACGTGGTGAGCCCTACTGCTAATGGCAGCCCGGAATGGAGGCTCGACGACAAGCGATCCACTATGAAACACATTCTGGGCTCTTTAAAGTGCGCTGCATTCGATGACTAAAACCAACCAAAATGTAAGATTGCGCTCCTTTTGGATCAATCAAAAGGAAAGTATTGGGAGGGTACTTAAGCTTGAAGCCTTCACTAACGAATGGTGATACTTTTAGTAGTAATTTGCTTATCACTGTCAACTAAATGCTTAAGGTGTCAATCGTTGATGTGAAGCCAAACTGTGCTGATCATTGCTGTTTCATCTCTTGGAGGAGGCCCAAACGAAAGGTGCTTCTGCGCGAAATCCTTTGTACTATTTTTTTATCAGGGATGGAATCTAAAACAAGCCTGTAATGTCTGGTTTTAATATTTTCGTAGGAATAATTTCCTACGTCAGGATAGAAACGAGATTAAATACATTTGATTGGCAATCAGCACCATCAAGCCTTGCTCGTAAAAAGGGAGAGACAGTTGAGAACGAAATTGTTCAAATCATTGAAATTCTTCCGGTCAACGAACGCCTTTTCGAAAAATGCAAAACCTCAAGAAGAAGCCTAAAATGTAGCAGTGTGCCAATGATGGACCAATTTCTTCTTCTCAACTCTCATTGCTCACAAAGTAGTGCCCCAGAGTTCAACAACTCTCCCCGTCAGTGTCCAATTGGGAACCTTATCGAATGCCAGTGACATATCGGTATGCACGGAACGGCTTGCCCTTCGCTGACCGATGAAATTTCCATTGATCGGAATGCGCTACTTGAACTTCACCCAATGCCGGCATTTACTCACGCAACACACGAACAAATGGATAGCAATAGAAAAAAAACAATGATCGATTCGAAAAGTATCGCAAAGATTTTCCAACCCACTTACCAGCGTTTTCCACTTTCTCATCGGTTTCCACCGGGATGGCCGCTACGGTGGCCAGCACGATGATGCAGATGGCTCCAGCGACGGCCGGGGGCCGCAACCCCCAGTACCGGTGCCTCCCTATGCTAAGCATGCCGTTGGATGTCACCGTGCCTCAGTTCACTACCTGTCGACGCCGTCCGTTTCCGTTGTGCGTGCGGTTTGTCGCGCTTCCGGAACTGCTGGCGTCCGAAATCCGTGTGAGATCACGAGAAGGTGTTCAATAACAGAGAGTGTGAGAGAGAGAGAGAAAGAGTGAGAAACGAAAACAGGATCGAATGAGACGGAAAGGAACGGCCACGGGCTTATTATCGGTAATGATCGAGGCTCGCGAGAGAGGTCGTGTTGTTGTCGAAAAATTTCGCTACCCACCGCTCATAAAAGCGGGTCAGCCTCAGCCCGGACGTGTATGTATCCTATGCCCCAATAACTCCCCCTCTGCGGTGGCGGCCGGAGTCAGGCCAGGGGTGAAGAAAATTTATTCATTTCCTTCAAACACCACACACACACACGCTCGAGCGAGGAGAAAAGTTATCAGCCCCGAGTAGCCTCGATCTTCGGGGCGTCGGCGTATTTAGCGCGTAACATATTGACCACCGGACGGAGCATGGTTTTTTTTGTATAAAGAAATAATTACACAAATCAAAGGAAAATATGAAAATGGGATGGACAGTTCAAGGGCGGCTGCTCACGGACGGATTCGCAAATTTATCTACGCGTCGGGACACTTTCTCGCGTGGTCGGTTACTCTGTTAGTGGCCCCTTGGCGACGCCGTTCTGCCGAGGGTTGGTCAGAGAAAGGTTGCTTTCGCACTCGTCTTGTTGTTGTGTCCGCAAAGAAAACCACGCACTCACTCTCAGCGTTCGCTAGTCACTATCAACTGTCAATTTTGATAACGCTTCCCGTCACAAGTCACAAGCACAGCGAGCTGAGACGCAAATTGGTCACTCTTCAACCAACGTCGTTTAACGAAAAACATAAATAATTCACCCAACAAGCGGTTGCAGACTCTTCGATACGTACCGGTTCAAGATCAAGGTAACATTAAGCGTGCGCTGCTTCCGGGCGATCGGTTTTATACTCCGGCGCGTCACGAGCGGCGCGAGAAAGTCTTTCACTCACCTTCGCGCCGATGAGCAGTGATCGCAGCAACATTTCCGTTTCGGTTCGGGCTCGCTTTTTCTTTCTCTCTTTATCTCTCTCTCTCTCTCTGTTGCTCTCTCTTTTTCCTATTCACATCGTGAACCGACAGTGCGTGAGCCGAAGAAAGCGGTGAGCCTTCTGGTGAGCACAAGCACCGGGAGCCGATGATGCTGTGCGACGGTTCGCGAAGTCTGCAATGTAACGGAATTCAACTTTGGAATGCCATCTCGAGGAGCTTTAATAAGACAGCGAGATTCGAACGGTGCGTGAGCTCGTGAGCTTACAGTACTCGGCTGCTGACCATTCTCACCATTCGTCTAACGCTTGCCGCTGCCCACTCGCAGGTGCGTGTGGGCAATAAATGTTGCCACCCGAATCCGGTCGGTCGGTTGTTTCGCCATAGTTCACCGAGCCTCGGACATGGCGGTCCCAGTTTCTGGCCGATAATGATCCGCCGTGGATCGATCGGAAGCATGTTCGGCGAACGATTACTGTCCGATTGCTCTCAGATGTATCCGCAAAGGGTGCCGCTCGTGCGCATCCAAAAGGGTACGGTGCTGTAAACGGACTGTAAACCGCGTTGTTCCGCTTGTAGTAGGTTGCTTACCTGCCAGGGGGAGGGCCGCGCGTTACTTAATGAAACTTGCTTGCAGGATGATCCGGTTTCCGCCCCAGAAGGGCGTTTTTATGGGTCAGTCTGGGTCTGGCGGGCGGTGTTTTGAGGTCACTCATTGCAGGCAGTGTGCAGTGTTGATGCAACTGCAGTTATCTTTTTATGATTTCATTATCAATCGGAAGCAGTCTACGGTGTAGTCGAAATCTACACCGTGAAACCAGCGCAACTGCCAGTTTTTAGGAGCCAGCCAGATATCATCAAATTTGTCTATCCGACCGTTCACCGACAACGGCGACGGCATGTTTATGTAAGTTCCTCGATCCCACGCACATCAATGAAGGATGAGGGCCCGCCGGCTATCGTGGAATGTGATCGAGTGGAATCAAATCGTGATCAAATCCTGGGGCTTTGGAAGCATCGCATGAATTTAAATTTACGACCTGTTAGCGAGTCGATTCGCACGATAAGCGACCGAAACCATTTCCTCATCCTGATGTGCGAAACGGACACTGCCTCACACACACACACACATTTTTGGGAAAGTTTTTTCAATCGTTACAAAATATGTTCGAAAAATATTACCAGTTTTGCCTGTTTGCCTGATATTAATTCAACGAGCATATCGAGAAAATGATCGCTGAAATCGAAGATGATGCTTGAAAGTGAAAGTTTTTGGGAGGTTTTTTTGCTGACCGTTTGCTGTTGGAGGTGCTCGGTGTCCAGATTATGTGTTGGATTCGATAATTAAAAGCTTGATTTGCTGCTTAGCGTGTCTTTATCGGCTGACTACAGACTACGTTAGTTTTATCGATCTTCGTCAAAGTCTTGATCTGTTCGGCGGAAATGAAGTACAATGTAATGTGTTTAAAATTAAACTCGGAAGTAATCTATTTGATCGTTCGACGCGCTGAATTGAATCATTCAACATCCTCGGCACGAAAGCAACCCATTTCCCTTTCCGAATCACATTTTCTCGCGCGATAATTATCGTTGGGCGATCCGTAATTGATGGTCCATCGCAAGCATCGCAAGTCAAGTCTCAATCGGCTTGATGAATCCCCTTTTTCTGCAAGGAGCTGGACCCGTGTCATCGCCGTACCGATAGTTGGATTCTTGTCTTCTTCGGACATTTGTATCGTCTTCCGTCCGTGCCAGGTCCGAACGAAATGGAATTTGGAAGGACAAACAGACAACCGTTTGGGTGAACGCAAGCATGCAAGCAAAAAATAAAAGGAAAACTCCCTTCGCTAACGATCGATTGCGCGGAGAAAGAAAGCCCTGGACCGCAGTGGTGTTACCGTGGGCGAGGAATGCCCAGGGAGGCACATTAGTGGATTAGAAGCATCACGTACTGGTCGTTTATCTGCCGCACGGATCCGTTTGTTAGTGGGGTATGCTTGCGCAGACCATTGAGGTCCATTGCGAAAGTGCATCCTGCGCATCAGTGACCATCGGTTGCTGACCGACACGTGTGTCGTTTGGTTGGCCGCACCTTCTCCCTCGATTGCTTGCTGCAGGCCTAATCGACCACGAAAAGCAATATTGTGGCCACTTTGTGGACCGGCAGAGAGATATTGTACTGCTGTGGGAGATAACCAATCATCCACAATATTTTGATGATTTTAAACAGTCACAAATTACTTACCTGTAGGCTGTATTGAATAGTTCATAAATTTTTAGTCTTTCTAGGTTCTTTATAGCCTTCCAAATTAACAGTGGAAAGTGAAAGTCTTCCGGTTGAGAAATTAAGCCTTTTAAAATTATATTTTCGGCATCCCCTTTTTCCGTACTTACCATTTATAATTTTTATTTCATCCCAGGATATATAAAATTAAGGTTCAATTTGTTAACATTGTAACAGTATTTATGTTTTAACATGTCACATGTTTTGATACAAATCAATCGAATCGAATACAAATCGTCAAATCGATTTGTACAATCGAATACAAATCGTTTGCTATAAATATCAAAATACGAAACATTTTATTTAATCAATAATGGGCACGAATGAAGGGTTTATGACTATTATTAATGTTACCGCGCTAAAATCTTGAAACCTTAAATTTATGTCTTTGACTATAGATTAGGATTTGGTTTATTTTCTTTATTTCCGACACGCTGAACGTGACCTCAAAGGCCACCAGGCATTCCTGGACCCGTTATGGCGAATTAGGGAAAACATACAGCGCCTGGGCCGATCGGACCCGTTAAGTGGCAACCGTAGGGGTGTTGTGTGCCTGTTTTCGGTCAACTATAAATCTCCCTTTGCGAAAAAACCTTCTGATGGGAAACCAAATCTTCCTCCGTCGTGCCGGCAGTCGACGCGAAAGTGTCCATTTCCATGCTGGTATCGCGCCCGGCCCTGGACACGGGACGGGACAGGTTCTTGTACATCTCCAAGCCGACGCCAAGGATCGGATGGAGTGGATGCGGTAGAAAAACAAGCCACGATTTTCCCGGCAAAGGAAGACACCGTTGTACCGGTTGTCCCGCGTTGGTAAGGTCAGGGACGGGACCATCATCCTGCCACGGCTGACGAGACTTCGGCACGAGCAAAGACCAGTATCGCATTCGAAGGGCCCCTTTCACAGAAGCTGGCCCCAGAGACGATGGCGATGCGCGGAGTGCGATTGGGCGAATCCAAAGTCGTGGCCCGCTGTTCGGAGTCCGGGCAGTGGGCTCAGTAAGCCGGACGAGAAGACATCGATTTCGCGAGGAACTGCTTCCCAGCTGCCGGTGCCGTTCCGAAACGGCCCTTCGCAAACGACTGTCTAGGGTTTCACGAAAGAAAGCGAAACCCCTGGCCAGCTTTGGGAGGTCTCAGTTGCCGTCGCGGGACTCATTAATATTCAACAACACCCGCGGACGGTGTGTGTGTGCGGTAGATTGCGGCAGATTTTCC
>NW_026454247.1:0-10644 GCF_943734635.1 Anopheles cruzii
CGATACGATACTGTACGATCACTCAAGCTATCTACCGAGAAAATAATGGACTTCTTTTTAACCAAGCTAATATTAAAAACTAATTTCCAAAATGGTCAGTCTTCAACTCAAAGTATAGGAAAATTGGAAAAGCTCATTTCCACCGGGCATCAATCGTCCCATTTTTCGACCGACAATCGATATTTTGCGCCCCCCAATCTTCGGAATACAAACAGACCTAGATGGATTAGACCAGCGTCGGGGATTTTCTAACGTCCTCCAAAATCTTTCTGTTCGTCTCGCAATAACAGCTGTACGTCGTCGCCCCTCAGAGTTGGTGGCATCACCCTGTGCGAGGCCGTAATATCGAGTATGTTCGAACAGACGAGTGGCGTCCAATGTGTCCAGATGTTCAAACACGTTGCGCTTATCTGCGTCTGTGTGGACACATTTTCCAAGAAGAACTTCACACTGTGGTGTCGGCGTGCGTGTCCTGGTGGTGAATTGGTTGCGGCGGACGCGGTAAACCTCATCGGCTCATCATTTTGCAAACCCCGTAATAGTAAGGGACACTCGGGGTGAAAATAAGAGGGTCATGCCGAGCATCATCTCGTTGCCATCTGGTGGAGCGTTTGCCCGCCCGACTGGTGGTAGCTAACCAGTGGCGCAATTTGTTTGTGCGATAAACGAGGGGACAGATTGTCGCCAAATGTCGGGGCTGTTCGTAGAACTGCAATCGATAGTGGTTTTCCTGTTTTTCCGTCCCCCCCCCAAAGGCCACACTCTTAGGTGGTGCACCTTGCTGTTCAAATGAAGAATTGAAGTGGCGTACATTGGGGAGGATTGATGCGGAGAGTTTGACTATCGCGTGATTGATGGAATCGAGCCCGGACAGGTGAAGAATTCATTCGAGCGCAGCTCTCGGTACGGAATGGATAGATCACCGAAAAACATATCTAACTCCCTTTTCGAAACATCCACAAGAGATTTGGACTCGACGAGCGACGACGACTCGGGAAAAGTTACGCGTCAAGATGACGCTGCGATGTCTACAGATTGACGAACACACAGAGAGGAGACCCCCGTTAGCTTGTCGGCGGGGGCGATGGTCCACACTGTCAGAAACAATTTGTCATCGCTCGATGGTTTTAGAAACACCGCGGCCGCCCCGGTGGCGGGTTCTGGCGGGTTGTCTCGAGGGATTTATAGTCCTCGCGGTACAAGTTTCGGGGGAGTTTTGTTTACAAAATTTGACGCAATTTCCTCTCGAAGTGGCCAGTAGTTTCTGCGCCCCCCCCCCAAAAGGGACGTGGGGGGAGGTCTACTGCTGCTGCTGCTCCGCCGCCCGCTGGTGATGGATCACCCTGTTCCGAGCGCCATCCGTCACTCGGCGGCGCAGGCGTTCTCCAAGTGCGATCGCGCGCCACACTAGTTTTGACACCATCGGAATGTGTGTGTCCTCGGGGACTTTTCTGTTCCTCAGAACACGATGTGGTCGACTGAGAGAGAGTGGGTGCGCTGCTGTTTGGTCGGTGGAAATGTTTTGATAGCACCGGCTTTCGAATCCTGATCCCGAGTTGGTCCCGAGACCGAATCGCCCTGACTGGCGGAGGACGATTGATAAATAACTTCTTCGTCTCCGATTCTGGGAACGGACATAGTGTCGTCGTGGACATTTTCGCAGGTGTGTGGAACGCACGCCCCACAGTCGCTGGTGGGTGGAAAATCATTTATCGTCTGCCACCCGCCCTGATGCCGCGTGCTGTCTTCTCAGGAACAGGGTGCGCCATTTAATTGTCACTTGGCCCCCCCAGGCGTTTGGTGGAATGCTTCGAGCTGTAGATTGCCTAACACGCGGTGGCGGCGACACACCATCGACCGGATTTCCAACTGTTTTTAATACCTCAATCACTTCTTCCCGCCGCCACAGCCAGTGCGTTGGGGTCCGCCAATCGGCCGCCGCCTAGGCTGAGGGCTAATAAAATCTTTATGGTTCCATTATGATTTCATCCGGGGGGGGATCGAGTTTTAGCTTCGTTTCGGGAGAGGTTTCGCGTGGACCCCGGGGACACGTTGTGTGCGTAACAGAGTGGCGCAGGTCCCTCTAGAGTGTCGGTGGGTTTTTACGACCGGAAGATTTGGCCCTAAATCTTCCCGCGCGCTTCGCTCTCTCTCTGGATTGATGTGTGGCGCACAATTTACATCTGAGTCTCGCGAAAGGTTGATTTGATGAGTTAATTGCTTCGTGTGTGTGTGTCCTGGCCACCTCTAACATCACATCTGCTACCCGGGCACCATCGGAGATTGGAAAGATTGGAACGTGCAGGGCAACAGTTTTGCCGTCAAGGACACCACCGGGTTTAGTTTAATTGGAGGGGAACACACACATTGGGTGACCGTTCTGGTTCCGACTCTCTCTCTGTGGAGACCCCTTATACTGAAGGTCCCGATGGTCACTTCTCTTCCAAGCTGGAGAATGGGACCGAAAAGAGATCACGACCGACCGACCGAGAGATGTCCGGAATCGAGTCCTCGGGGTCGGGGTCCGTAAATCACAACCACCACCAGCACCAGCAGCAGCAGCAGCAGCAGTGCAGTTCCATCCTTTTTTTCGGCACTCGGCTTTGAACCGAACCCGGGCTTTGAGGTCCTTTTTTTTTGGGGTGTGGCGGCTTTCTGGCGCCAACAATCTTTTTCCCAACCGGCGGGGATCCCCAGAGACCCACACGCGGCGACGCCGACCAAGAAACGGTCGGCTGCCGGCCGCCAGACCTATTCCTTCTCCTCCGGCGGAGTCTGGTCCGGTTTTGGGGTGGCAATACGCCGTATTTGCAAAGGGTTCGGGCTCTCTTCCTGCTGCATCCACAGACACACAACCAACGTCCTGACGCTCTGACGTGTGCTGCTGCGGCATCACCAAAGACCCGGCCCGTGGAATCTACATCCAAAACCGGTAAAGCTCTTCCGAGAAGCAATGGATGCGGACATCGAATCGGTCCGGGCCGCCGGTGGTAGCCGAGTCGAGAGTGTCGGGGTAAATAGGAGAGACGCAAGAGGGGGGCCTCCCAGATGGCGCCAAGGCATCCTCTTCTCTAACCTCTCACTTGTTTTCGCCGTAACCAAACCTAACCTTACCGGCCTGGCCTGGGGCCGTTCTTGGGATTACACATCTTCTCCTTGCTGCCTCATAGGCGTCATCGCCGGCCCTTCCACGATGGCCACCCGGTGGCGGGGGTGGCACTTGGACGACGGGCATCCTCCGGCGCGCGTTAGGTTACAATTTATTTTCCTCTACGTAGCCACGTTCGCCGCGCCGCGTGTAGCGATCCCCCGTCCCGGCACGCAGGAAGCCGATAAAGTAAATATAAATACACAAACAAATTGGACTGCGTTGTCGTCACCGCCGCGGTCCTTGGCGTTGTGGCTGCAGCTGCTGCGGCTGCTACTGCTGCGCTTTGGATCTCTGATCGATCGATTGTTGGAGCGTTGTTAGGCCGCGGACCAGGCTGAGTATTTTGCTGTGCAGTTCCTGCATCTTTTCGAAATTCGCACATAAAGCCATCAAGAAACATACGCACGCACACAACGTGTTTATGGGTGGCGCCATTAAAGTCCCTGGGAAGGCAGGCATGCGAGAGCGCGCCCTCTCCAGGACACGACATCTCAATCACGAGAAGAAGCTGGGTGGGTTAATGCGCCCGCTTGACGTCAGGGAGTAGTAAACACCGGACGGCGGGAAGGGTTTCCTAGTTTTCCCCGTTGTGTGCACCGTTTGTTTTCCGAATCGAAACCGATCGGAACTGAATTTGAAGCGCCGGCGCCGGCTGCACTGCAAATAGCTTCGCCAAATATAGGCGCGGAGACGTCACCGGCAGAGCGGAGTGCGCGAGTGAATATATTAGTGTCAGTTTAATAACGTAATGCAATTTGCACCCGTAATTGCTCGAGACGTATGGCCGGCCCGGGGTGGGGGTTGAGAACGAGGTGACGACCCGGCGCACCACCTTGCGATGGGACGCCACAATGACACGTGCGCCGTGTTTTGCGTGTGTTGCTTTGGTTTTTGTGAAAACAAATCGAGCATCGGGACCCTCCGGTGGCCTTTTCTTCCTTGCGAGCCCCCCAGTCAAGAGGACATCGTCGCGCGGTTAATCGCGGAGTCGATGGAACGTTGTGTCTAGCGTTGGTGAAAGCGTTTGCGAAGTTTCATTTCGATCAAATTGACACTT
The DNA here is from genome assembly GCF_943734635.1 of Anopheles cruzii. Lineage (NCBI taxonomy): Eukaryota > Metazoa > Arthropoda > Insecta > Diptera > Culicidae > Anopheles > Anopheles cruzii. The sequence goes on from NW_026454247.1 coordinate 4,209, forward strand.
CGGCAAAACAGCCCCAAAACACCAGCTGTTCACCAGGTGGTAGTGTAGTGCCCGGTGTAAGGTCTCGTAACAGCTGCTCAACTTGTTGATGATAGAACTGGATCTTTGACAACGAGTTCATATTGCATTCCGGCAAGATTACATCATTAATCAATAATCAGTCACAGACCACTCTAGATGTCCTAGTCTCTACTTCTTCTGGGCACGACTTCCACCAACAGGCGTTATGCTTCTTGCTGAAGATGTTCAAACAAAGAGAAAACATTCGATGGATGGTGGCTTGAAGAAAATCGATTTTTTCCCAAGAAATCAAATGTTTATTACACTGAAAAGAAAAATTCACTTTTATTCAAACTATGTGCAATCGCATAGCTATGCATTTATGCGATATGATTTGCGATACATTTTTTTTTAACTTGGAATTTTATTAGACATAAATGCTTGACAAATGGGCAAATATTATTCAAATTTCTATATATCTCCCGCCCGGTGGGACATCTCTTCTCGGAGCCGGCTTCCTCTGAAGACTTATTCCTTCTAACACACGCTCGTAGTATGTGGAGCCAATCCCTACCTGACATAAGAGTACAGAGATATTCCACATTGGGATTGCAACTATTTAATATGTCTAAAGTATCAAAACGATTCAAATGAAAATGATTCGATTTAAATCTATTTAAATTATATATGTTATGCTACGTGGCATTGAGTCATTTTATCTTACTTATAACTAATAACTAACAACATCTTACAACTACACAATAACTATGGCGATTTCGGCTCAATTTTGAGAAAATCACGCACTTTTTCGATTTTGCTTCCAGTGGACCTAATGTCATGCACTGAATGACTGAAAGTCTTTTTAGGATGTACCTTTCAAACAAATATACCCACATCAAGATGGCGCCACCAGAAATGGCACTATTGAAAAAGTCCTGTTGACTTTGAAACAGACAGAAGTTAACTTAGTTTACTTTTACTTCTAGTTAACTTTAAAAACTTCAGATAATTAGCTCCCGAATTGTTGGGTTGATAGAATTATTGCATCTATTGATTAGGCCTTCTTTTGGTTTGTTAATTTTCAACGATAGTCTTTGTGCGCCAGCAAGGTTTTAGGACAAGATTCGTCGGTGTTCTCCAGTGTAAATTGAGGATCATTTTGAGAATTTGATTCAGTCTGATTTGTATTGACTGAAAGTTAGTTTTGGAGCATTGCGACCACAGAGGAGAGGCATAGGTTAAGGAAGGAAAGGAAAATTGTTTTGTATATGAGAAGTTTATATGGTTTGCGTTATGGTCTCAACTTATCGTCAAAGATAAGTTGCAAACCATATTTATTTTACTTTCGACGTGAAATAATTTGCCTTATGTTGTTGACAAGATAATGTTGCTAAAAAAGCCCAACTAGGGGGGCCAAATTGACAGCTAGAACCATAAGTTTAACAATTCGGTTTTCGAGTTTTCGGTGACCTGATATTGTGATGTCGAACTTCGATCCCAAGATCACTTCGCATTCGGTGTTTTCGTGTTGAAAGTGGAGCACATTTTCTTCCAACTGTTTAAATCCTTACAAATATCCCTTTATTTGATTTCCTGTTGGCTCCCTTGCACACACATTGATGTGTAAACGATTGCCTTTTCCGGTCGCGGGAGCTTTTTATGTTTCGTTTTACGAGTAAGATTTCTGCATTTTGTGTTGGTTTCCTTTTCTCACATTTCATTATTCCCCTTCCGAGTTTCGCGGGGTGTACGTCACGAAGGCACGGCGGCCGAATACGAAGCCGCTCTCTCGGTACTCGCCGCCGCCAGCCAGACGTTAGCATTCGTCGTCGTCGCCGCCGCCAGGGTGTTGATCATTATCTCCGCGCCGCGCGAAAAGCCGAAACTGCATGCAAAATAAGTGCAGTGTCCTGCGTACCACCACCACCGCCACCGCGGAGAGTTGGTCCAGCAGCAGAGGGTCCAGCTGAGAAGCAGAGAGAGCCCCCATTGTGGCAGACGACAACATTTGGCGATTATTTATGAACACTGCGCCGAAATCTGACCTCGTCTGGAAGGCGGCGGCGTCGGCGGTGTGGTGGGTTTTGGGCCGATGGAATGCGCCGTTGTGCTCCTCGTGCGTGTGCGGATGGTGGGCGATGGACCGTCGCGTTGTGGGTTCGCCCAATGGTGGGGGGATCCTTGTGAAGACGATGGCTAAGGCGCAGGCATAAGGCATCGTTTTTTCGCGACGAAGTTTGTAGTCCGTTTTCGGTGGAACCGGGAAGTGACTACACAAAGAGGGGAGCCTCGAGACACGGGACCTGAGACCAAAGCACCGAGGATCCGGCTCTCTGGTAAAGGAGATATTCGGGAGCGCCAGATGGTTTCCAGTTTTCCGCGATTGTCTTTCCAGGAATAATCCAATACTCCGACGACGACGGGATGTGGAGGGATCTCAATTTGGGCGCCGGTCACCGCGAAGCAGCAGACTGTCTCCGTTGCGGAGACATTCCTGTCCGCGAAGCACACCTCCTGAAGCTGTGTTTCGCGACTTATGCACTCTCCTCCGGTTCTTTGTGCCATCCCTGACCATTGGGTGCATACACCCCCGTGGTTTGGAGAAAGAAACCAACCTGTGGAAACCCAATCGAGTAACGTTAGTGGCCGATAATCCTTGGCTAAGACCAACGCTTGAGACCAACGAGTTCCCAGGTTAGGGTTGGAGCGCGTGTGTTGGAATAAGTAGTCAGATCAAGCCAACTCCGAGAAGCGAAGTCCCACCGGGCGGGAGATATATAGAAATTTGAATAATATTTGTCCATTTGTTAGTGTCACTTCGTTCCCATGGAGATGATGGCTTGTTGTGCCGTTGATTAGCGATTATCTGGCGCCGGAGTTCTCTGTTCTCGCACACCTTCGACGACACTAAAGCAACTAAGAGCTGTGCGACTCCGCGTCCTTTGGTCGGCGGAAGACATTCGATTGATTGTGTCCGGATGGCTTCTGACTCGAGGCAAGGTCATGCCCAGCAGGCAGCAATCGCCAGTCGCATCCAGATTCATCCTCGCTGTCAGCGGGTGTGGGTTGTCCAGCCATTGTTTATACGGTAATTAACATTCGTGGCGAGTTAATTAGCGGTGTGCAGCTGGTGGTGCTGCTCGCCCAATGACGGCGACAACGACTGCACGTGTCACAGGGGCGAAGGATTAACGCCTCGTGGCCTACTACCGTGGAGCGGCCATCGTGTGCGGACACACGCGAAGTGAGAAATCGATCGCATCGAAATGGATTAGGCTAGGTGATTTGTAAAGCGGTAAAAGGATAACTGAAGTCACTGATATCGTTGTACTATGCCGTTCAATAAGTTTAAGGCCGACCAGGAAAACGCATTTTTATGGTATGAAATACAACTTATTATTCAGTATGGTCTCCTTGAACATCAAACGCTGTTTCCAACGAGACTCCCTTTTATAATTTCTATCCCTGAAGTGAAAAACTGGAAGGGATTCAAAATACGCTGTTATACTGTCATGGCAGCTGTTATGACGTGATCCACTTTTTACAAAATCCACTTTATCCTTTCCAAAAGCTCTAAATGTTGCCGATAAAGTTGCATTCAAATGTGTTTTTGTTCTATTTTTAGCGAACGTGGTACCCATTTTGCAAACAGCTTTGTACTGAAACCCAATACTTCAGTCCAAATATTGGTTATACTGCTCAATGCGATGCCTAGGCCTTATACTAAATCTCTTTAGGTGATTGGTCGATTTTCCAATACCATATACTGTATTTTTTCGTGTGTCTGTGTTTTGACGTTTTTGACATGGATCGTCTTGAAGGCTACTACGATCGCATTTAAACTCAGAAACCCCAATTTAATTCCTTCATTAAAGGTGAAAAGTCCGTATAAATTTTTAACATTCGATCATAGTTTTTCTTTGCTTTTAAACCTTTCAAAAATAAAAATTAAATCACTGCACAATACTTGATTTTTTTCATTGTAAGAAATACTGTGACACTTCGATACCAAATGGCTTGTAAAAAAATATGTGACCGATTGAGAAATTAAACTTCTCATACGTTCATATGAAGAGTGTACCAATATAATAAAAAAAATTAGCCCCGTAGCAGCACCCTCTGTTATCGAGGCTACGAACTTATTGAACACACTAGTAAGTCTACTCCCATCGATTAGTATCTTGAGCTGTCTCACCGAATCAGAATTGTTTGATTGAATTTCTGGTTCGATCAACAACAATTGGTACAAATTTGCATTTGCTTGGCAAGGTTTTCATCAGACGGCGACGGATTCCAGACACAACTTACGGTTACCGACGATGAAGCAAAACAAACCGCGAGGGGTCAAATAAAGGTGCTCCCCCAGGTTGAGGGTGACTCGATTTGTTTGTTGTTGGGCGCTATGAACATTAATTACTCCCGGTTTTTGAGCGTTACGGAATCGAAGCGTAAATAGGAAGAAAGTGCCATTGCGATCTAGGATGTCACGTTGTGTAGCAGTGTATGACAGGGCCATCGCTGACAGGGCCGGTGCACACCTGACATAGCGTGCCATGAAATTTACACTCGAGCTGAAATATTTTAATAATGTTTTGATTATGCGCGCGTTCATTGGGAGTCGTCGCGCGGCGGCCACATTTGTCATCGAGGATCGCCGTCTCCAGTCGAACCGAATTTGACCGACTGTCTTGCGGGGTGGTGGGGCCGAGTGTGTTGATGATTGTTCGCGGTTTATCTCCAGCCGACGATCTTCACGCGAGACTCTGCTGTGCGCGCATTCCTTCCGAGCAGACGAGAGCGCCACCTTCTGAGCCGAGTCTCGAGCCGCGGGCGGCGGCTTCATTTGCATAATTTTGCGCGACAACTCGGCTTTCGGTTTTAACCATTTTTTTTTCCTTTTCCCAAGCGGGTTTCTTTTGGCTGTCGTTTGGAGGGTGCGAATAGTAGCGGGGGTCGTCCTCATTGACAGCTGTCAATGGCGCCGGCGCGCGTAAAACAATGGCTGCCCGCGGAAGGCACTCCGATCGAAACCCACATCGGCGGGTGGCGGGCGGCTACGCGTAAACAAATACCACTTCTGGCACGGGGTCCAGTTTGGATAACCGCCGCCGCCGTCGCCGCCGCACGGTCACGAGACTAATTTGCTTCTCGCCGACACGGCCGAGACCCCGTGCCGGGGCGCCTTGCCCACGCGGAACAGATCCGGTTCTCGTTGCAAACTTCGAGCCGTTGTTGGCGCCACAACGGACGGTGGTGGTGACGTCGACCGAGACGCGCCGAAAGATCGCGATCTCGATGGAAGCCGCGCGAATATTTTGAACATTTTGAACATTATATACGCCCAGAGACGAGTTTGTCATCGGAACAATTAATTAATTTTCGGTCTCAAAGGTGTGTGTTTAGCAAAAAGGATACACGGGGCAAGGTAAACACAACATTCCTCCCAGCGTCTCTAGGGCAGAGATCAATAAATCTTGCGGCAGTGGTGCGATATTTCGTGAAACTGACGACGATATTATATCAAAAACAACATTCCCGCGGGCCACTGCGTGAGGTTTCCACGTTTTGGGCTTGATTCTAATTTTCACATATTTTCATCGTATGTTATAAATAAAAAAAAACTCCAAAATCGGTGGCTTGTTCTCGGTAGTTGTTTCGTAAAGTAGCTTAAGAAGTTACCGATTACAGCTCCGGAAGGGCTTTGGCCTCGTTTTTTGTTTCCTTGCGACTTAGATAACATACACGGTGTTCCATCACGATCCAACTATTTAAATGTTCAATAACTCCTCTATTTGTCAGTCGATTTTGACAAATTAGCCAGATTCTGAAACTTCAGTCTATGCCGTTTTAGTCCATGGATCAATTTACGGTATAACAACGGGCTGAATTGTTGGGCTCTACATTGAAAATAATCGTTCAACTGTGAAAAATGTGAAAACGGTGCGTTTTTTCTGACTTCTTTCTGTCGGGCTATTCGAGGAGTAAGGTTTATCCTAGCCAACCATAGACCGTTGAAGAGCTGAAAACTAACATCACAGCGGAAATTGCTGCTGTTACGTTGTCTATTTCCGAAATGTTGTCAAATACAATGAAAAATACCCAAAAAGGCCGCTTTTTGTGTGTCTAATGGAGGCGGCCATTTGATAGATATTGTATTCTGGGTGAATGAACGCCATTCTATACCCAAAATAAATCTTGTTCATTTGTCAAAATCGACTGACAAATAGCGGCTTATTAAACATTTAAACGTCCGTTTCCTGACGCTCATGGACGACACACCCAAGTGCCGAGTTCAATCAAAGACATGGGCTCATTGATATTAATTCAAGTATATTTAAATTAGCTTTTAACTAATTGTTGCTGCAAAATATTCCGGATCTGAAATAATCACTAACGGCCTAATTTTGATTTCTTCTTCGGTGTCCAGGTGCAGCAA
>NW_026454248.1:0-7019 GCF_943734635.1 Anopheles cruzii
GTCGTCGTCGTCGTCGTCGTCGTCGTCGTCGTCGTCGTCGTCGTCGTCGTCGAGGCCATTAGGCTTCTGGCTGGCGGGCCGGGTGGCGGCGAACCGCTTCGCTGCAAACAATCCTAGCCAGCCGAGGCCGCAAACAGCAAATAAACGAGACCCTTCCCACCCAACCCCGACCCTCCGGGGCGTGGTAGAGCACGAGCGAGCGAGGAAGAAGTAATAACAATAATAATGACACAGCCACAGTAGTGAGTAGTGAGCCGGCCGCGGCATCCGGACCCGGACCCTGAGGACGAAGGGTGAAGGGTGTGCGGGGCCCCAGTGCACCTCACAGCCAAGGCACGTACATGGCAAAAAGGGCAATGGATCGGGAAATGCGTTTTCGGTGGCCAGCGTGGCCATCGCGGCCAGCTGCTCGAATGCGCGGCCCAGGATTCGTGCTCGAAAGGATGGAGCATGGGTTGATTGGCAGGCAGCGTGGTCTAGCCGAGGCGTGTCGCCATCGTGATGATCTGTGTGTGTGTGTGTGTGTGTGTGCTCTCTCTCTCTCTCTCTCTCTCTGTGAGCCACCAAGAAGCAGGGCAAGGGGTTTGTGCCCTAACTGTGCCCCAGCCCCAACCTCGGAACCTCTGGGCCCGGGCGCCTTTGGACCAGAGCTAGGCACACACTCGCACGCACCAGCCTGGCGTGCCTGGTTTTACCCACCTCCTTGATCCTTTTGGTTGGCCTGGCAGAAGAAAGAAAAACGGACGCGCATTGTGCGAGAGAAACTCGAGCAAAGTGGAACTCAATCCACGACGACGACGGCAGGCCGCGTTCTCGGCTTACGAGAAGCGCGCGGCCACCCGCCAACCCTCCCGCGTGTGTCAGGCGTGAGGTGCGAACTACACTGGTTCACTGCCGGCCTTCTCCATCTGTCCCCGTCGTTCCATTACGCGCTTTGTGTGTATTCATCAGCATCAGATGACTAGTCAAATGGCGCCTAAAAAGCACACACACATACACACACAGGTCCTGCCCAAGGGAGCGAACGAGAGACAGACAATCCGAGCGAGGGGGGGTGGGGGTGTAGAAAGAAAGAGCAAAGAGCAACGAAAAGCGCAGAAATCAATTGCCAGAATTTGCCGTTGGGGGTTTTATTTTCATATTTTTGTTGGCCCCCCCAGCACGCCGAGGGCGCCCCCCACCGCATTAGCATTGTATCGCAACACACACACACGGGCGACGGGTAAAGCACGAAGGGTGGGGTGCATTGGGATTCATTTAACTCTCCAACCATCCAATACGAGAGTGACTTCCCGAGCCGGCCCGAGCCGAGGATATGCTAATGTAACGATGGGTCCCATTCCTCCCCCCCTCCAGCACCATCCCTTCCCCCAGGATCTTGCCCCGTCACGCCCCACTCGAGAGGGGTCCAGCGGAGCACCAATTTGCTCCCGGGCCCGGGCCCGCAAGGAGTAAGGATAAGAAGGCCAAAGGTTAAGACCGGAGACGTCACCGAGCCTGCGGTAGCTGAGCCACTGCAGTGGAACCGTGCCGACATAATCCTCTAGTTTATGTCCTGGCAACTGGCGGCCACCTGGTGTCCTGCGTTCGACACGAGTTCGGAAGAGTTTTTGGGTGAAACGGCACACACCGAAGGGCGACAGAGGACAGCGACAGAGGAAGCTATCCGCGGCCCCTCACCGTTTGGAAATATTTTTTTTCTTCTTCGGGCCATTTTCGGGCACCATTTTCAGGATCTGATTTTGGCGTACGGGCGCGCGCAAAATCAATCTTATCCAGCTGAATGTTGCACCGCCCCCCTTTCACGCCGGTCGAGGAGGGGGTGGGGGAGGGTTGGTGCCCTTTACGCGTGTTACTGCAGCGAGAGCGCAGCGCCCCCCCATTAACTGTGCACTTATAAACTTCGAAGGACGCAGGAAGCCTTGTGCAAACATGGGGCGCGCTCCCGCCCAGCGTTTGCGTGTGTGTGTGTGTGTGTGTGTGTGGGCGGAGGAAAAACGACGGAACGAGGCTGGAACGACCGTTTGATCCGGTTTCGTGTTTCACACGGTTCCGGCGCCCGATGACGTTCGGAAATCGCTCGCTTGCCCGCGTCTGCGAGAGTGGCAGTGGATTATCGGCGGTGGTGGTGATATGTGAGCCCCTGGGGGAGGGGGCTCAGTTTGAAGAGCGCAACCACAACATGTGATTAGTGGAGAACATACTCCTCCGTATATTGCGGCACCGGGTCGGTCGGATTGGAGTGAAAGCGCGCGCGATTCGAACCGAACCGATCAGCATACGGGGTGCAATTGGTGTTCATTCACAGCCCCTTTATCAGACGAGCGAGAGAGAGAGCAATACTAGAAGGTCACACATTCCGCTGGATGGGTTCTTGTTACGGTGTGGGTCTCATCGCGGATTCGAGAAATGTGCGACGACCAGTACCAACGCTGCGCTTCGAAACTTCGAAACCCCGAACAAGGAACGACGTGGCGTGGAAGAAAGACGTCAGGCGACGGGAGAAGTCGGGCGGGCGGGCGGGCGGTGAAGATGCTTTCGCCTAGTAATTTTTTAGTAAAACTAGGTACGAAATTCAATAAAGAAGGCGGATTCCGGGCCGTCGAAGGCCGTCTAGTTTGATGATTCAAGTTTGAAGTTTGGCGCCCTCCGGAAAGCATCGATCGAGCTGAGGCGATTCGCGGGGAAGGGTGGAAGACGGCAACGGACGGTAGGGGACGGTAGGTTCGCCGAAAAAACGAAACGGTTTGGGGGAAATGCAGCGACCTGAGCGCCTCAAGAGGGGGACGATGGAGGCGCCTGGTCTTTCATCCATTCACCCGCCAGTCACTTCGGGGTGGAGCCACAGGGGGAGGGTGGGGATGCAGGGGGCTTGGTTGCGGGGCGATCCGGTTCCGGTGCCGGTGCCTCGTGAGCGAAATTGAGTGTTTATGTACCTTCGGGGAGAGGTTTAAAACTAAGCGCACGCCCGGAACACAGATGAGCCCGGACTAATTGAGTGAGCGAACGGGCGGCCCCTGCTTGCCTGCCTGCCCCGTCTGCCTTCCTGCCGGGTTCTCCTTCCTTCCGGCCACCCGGCTTCGGCTGCACGGCGTCGTCGGCTGCTGCTGCGTTTCTGGTTCTTCCGGTTTCGTTCTTCATCCGTTCGCTTGGCCCGAAGCTGGGACCAACCTGGGACCGTGCGTTGCGTGCAAGGCGCAACAAATGGCACTGTGGAGCCGGCCCCGGCCCCCGGAGAAGGAAGGACTCTAGTGACTCTAGATGTAGGTCTGCTCGCACGAGTTCTGGCGCACCTGTTGTATGCCGTGCAGCGAGCAGGTCGAGTAGCAGCGCCTCGAGGCGAATCTCTGGAAGGAAAGAAACGTGAGCCGGACACTCCGAGGGAGGGGGGGGGCCTTGGAAGGCTGACAAACGGGTCGACGCACACCTAAACACGCACACAGAGAGAAATATGGAGGAGCGAGCGTAGAAGAATGAAGGAAGGTACGCAAAATACACAGCAAAGAGGCAAAACAGCGAGAGGCAGAGAGAGAGAGAGGCAGAGAGAGAGAAAGAGAGAGAGAGGCAGAGGGAGGGAGAGAAACGAGCGGAGCGACTACACTAGAGGGCCAAACTAAACACAGAGACACAGACGTAGTCAGCAGTTCTCTTGCGATTCTTGGTCACTTGCTCTGTTTGGAAGGGATCCTTGGAAAGGATCTGCAGCGACCACACGGGAAACATGCTCACGAAAGAATTCCAAAGACCGCTGCGGGCTTGCGGGCGGACCCTCCTCGGTATACAGTCAAGTTGAGAGAGTGAGAGAGAGAGAGAAAGCGAGAGAGAAGCGACAGAAAGTGCACCGAAGTACCAAGCGGTCAAGGATGCTGCCCGATGGATGGTGTTTTTGTGCCCCACGGCGAGGTGTTAATCAATCCTCGCTCCCTCCTCCCTCTCGCCACCCTCACCCCTGCCAACCGGGGAGGGGGGGATGTGTCCACTGAGCCTCTTCTTGCGTGTTGCGAGCTCGACAAAAAGTCGACCACATGCAAAAGAAAACGTGCGACCGTGCCCGATGTGCTGTGTCCCTCCCCACCCCCTCCCCCCAGGGGGGTAGATGACCGATGACGGGGCACAGGGGGGGGCAGATGACCGAGATTGCCGAGAGGCGACACACAGGTTCGAAGCCAGCCCGGCAGATGGTCTCGGCCTATCGACATCTTCTTCACCGTCCGGCCCGTCCGCGGCCCGGTGGGGAAGATTTTCTCACAACTCCGCTTACCCCCCCCCCCCCCCCCCCCCGCCGGGGGGGGGGGGGGGGGGGGGGGAATAAATTAAATTCCGAAATTGTGAGTGATTTCGAGCGGTTTCGGCGGCGGCGCCGCATTCCGTCGTCGTCGTCGGCCGGACCACCATTAACGGTTTGCGGCTTTTTTGGTGTCCTTTGCCCACCCTGCTTCCCACGCTTCCCCGCCCGGAATAGTAGTTTTCGCGGTGCCCCCCCCCCTCCAACCCCGGACGGGGGCCGATTGTGGCGCGATGCTTCTAGTATTAGCATATCATATTAAATTCCCTCGAGTGAGTTTCCCGGCGAGCGACGTTGCGGCCTCGCAGAACTACACACGCATACACACACACACGCAGGGGATGCCCTCGATGCCCTGTCCTTGGCATCGCCTAGCGCCCCGCTGCTCCCCCACCCGGCGAAAGGATTATGAAGCGCGCGGCGCCCATTGATGTGACGACCTCGGAAGTCTCTTCGGAAGGCTGCTGCAGAACGTTCCTTCTATCCCCTCTCGCCCCTCCCCCACTCCTCCCCACCCCGCACTCGTTGCGCACATTTTGACGCTTTCGGTGCCATGCGTTCGCTTTCGCGGTGCAGCCGCAGCCTCTCTCGAACCCCCGCCAAACGGATCGGGAAGAAGTTGCCCGAGAGTTCCGAGTCCGAGAGGCCGTAGTCATAGCTTCCGGTTCCTGGGCCCCTCCTCCTCCTCCTCCTGCTCGCCGTTTTCTGCCATTGCCAGCCAGCGTCGGAGGGCTTCGACCTCGGCGATGGCGGTGACTTTCGCGATCGCGGTCACTTTTCGGAGTAATTGTTTCGTGTGATCCCCGCCTTCGACAGCTCTGCGTAGAAAACGTCCCAAATAAAGCCACCGCACCCAACCCCCCTCCTCCCCCCATCGCCCAACGCTACAGAGATCCTGGCCCGACAGCAGCGCGCCCGGTAACTGCATCTTTACCGGGACGCCAGTGGAGCGCAGGGCGGGGACCGGGGCCGGGACTACCCAGCATTGATTCGTCAGCAGTGTGTGTGTGTGTACCTGTGTGTGGGTGTGCGCGCGTGTGTGTGGGTGTTTGCACATGCAAAGCCCCTTTTTTCAAAGGTCTCGCTCTTCTCGCGCCGTTCGCTGCATTCCCATAGCTGGGCGGGTGGGCGGTGTGGTCGGGGGGGGTGGTGGGTTCGCAAGGGGTGGCTCACTTCAGCTCAGCATATTATTGCAGCCAGGTGCAGCCAGCCAGCTGCGGTGTGGGGAGTTTATTAATAGATAAGAAGCGGAACACGGCGGACGGCCGTCGCAACGAGCAAATAGCATAATGTTGAGATAAGCACCGAGTCGGGTGGGTGGGTGGTCGGGCGTGCGGTGGGCGGTCCAGCCGTGTGTGCAGTGCCTACGGAGCCCGCCCCGTAACCGCCGCTTGGGCGGTGAATCAACAGCAAAAACACCGTTTAATGCTCCGCTTAGCAAGCGCTTCATGTGAGAAGGACCTTCAAGGACACAGCGCACGGCTGAGCCGCAGATAAACACACACAAAGAAAGGGAGAGGCAAAGAGAGAGTAGGGCGGGGGGGCCGGCCGTTACTCTCTTCTGATCGTACCTCGCCCAGGTTACACTTTAACGCGCGCCATCCGATGATGCCGACCGGGGCATCCTGCCCCGGACATCTTCGGCGGGGGGGCCAGGGAGCAGCAAGGGCGTTCTGTTTGAAGTGCTTCCCGGGATGGCGGATTCCCGGCGGGCGTTTAAAAATGCATACCGCATCCGGAAAGGACTCCCCCCCGGAGGCTTGGCCGGAAGCGCTCGGGCGCGGCGTACAAAGTACAGTCACAGCCGGAGTCGGCTTGTGGACACTGATCAAACCGACGCCAGCGTCCTTCAGGCGTGGGACCCGGGCGCAGGTCTCAGATCCCAGGCCGAGTATCCTTTTCCCGGCCCACACGCTCCAAACTTCCGAAAAGTTCGACGTCAACTCGTCGACGTCCGGTGCTCGTCAAAAGTCACGCGCAAATGATTTATTTGCACGCGACTCCCGCACACAACCTCTTGGCTGGCTGGGGAGGGATGCAGGGAGGATGCAGGGCGGAGGTGGGAGCGCGGGGCTTATTCAATCACGGAAACGCGCCACCGGCCCCTGCTATCCTGCTGGGTTGGGTTCGCTAATCGCATCGCCCGACCGACCGCCCGCGATTGATCCCCCGCGACCCGCTGGTGGGAAAAGCCCTTACGCCCCCTTCCCACCCCCCACCACCCGCACCGTACACGAAACGCGGGAAAACTTTATCTATTTCGCTGCAACGCCTGGACCGCAGCGCAGCGTCGGGGACCGAATTTCCGTCGGCCCGTGGAAAACCCTTTTCCACGGGCCTTTGTTTCCGGGAAAACCCTTTTCTTTTAGCGCCGCGCTCTCGGCTGGTGACGTTTCTCCTCCACTTCCTGCCCCCCCCACGGTGAGGTGAGGCTTCTTGTGTTATATTATTTTGCGTTGCTGCCTCTGCTTCGTCTGCGTCTGGGTTTTTCGTTTTGTTATCCCTGTGCTTTGTGCTCCACACACACACACACACACAGCAGTTTGACTTCAGCGTGGTGGGGCGTGGTGAGCGCGGTGCGGTGATATGACAAACTCATCCGCGGCGGATCCTCGGTTTCCGCGAAAAAATGGGACGACAAAACGCGATGGGCGCTGAAACTCCCCCTGGGGGGCGGGGAGCCATCCACCCGATGATGCGGAAACTCAACCGAGCGCCATCTCGGTTACCGCCC
>NW_026454248.1:7119-10634 GCF_943734635.1 Anopheles cruzii
GGGGCAAATAATCACCCCCGGGAAAAGGTCATCACATTATTATAGTTTTTCCCAACTCGCTTTTCTTCTGCTCCGTTTCCCCGCGGGTGGTGGCTTTGGCGGGGGTATTTCGCCACCTTGAAAACTCCTGCCACGCGGCGCGGCGGCGGCCACCGGCGGTGAGCTGAAAACAATTGTCTCTTGCTTGGGGCTGCTTGGTGCAAATCGTCCTTCCTACATTGTTGTCATCAGCATCGCCAGCAGCCGACGCCGACGGATTCGGGCTCTGTCGGGGCCGCATTTCCGACCCCGTTTCGGGCGGAAAACTCGCCTCAGTGGAAGCGGATCACACAGGAATTAGCACACATTTTCGCACATCAACTTTTCGCGGTGCTCGGTGTGTGTGTGTGTGTGTGTGTGCGGTCTGGTGCAGCAAATTTTTGCGCGTGGTATTGAACTCCACGGGCGCTCCGGCAAACTGCTCGAAACTGCTCGAAACTGCTCGACTGCAACGAACATTCCAAATGGCGGTGCGAGTGACGGAAAGGACCCACCTGCGTCGGACCTGCCAGCCGACGCTCGGTCGGGTTCATCCAGCAGCCAGCGGGCCATTTTGTTTTTATTCGTTTGCTCGCTGCACCCGCACCCGGTGCATGCTTGGGGGGCACAGTGCGAGCGGTGTGGATGGATGGAAAGCCATTTCCCGCACGATTCGTTCTAGATTTCATCACCCGGACCGGAAACACGCCCGCATTCGCAGGGAGGGATCGGGAACTGGCTTTTAATTGCTTTTGCAGCCCGTGTTTATTCATTTCCTCACGCCACCTCACGGTAACGCGAGGGGTGGCGATGGGATGGGGGGGGGTGGGAACGGTGGTACGGGAATGGAGACTAATTGCCGTTCAATTGCAAGTCCGGCAAGGGCCCGGCCTGGCCGCCGGATTGCTGAGGAAGCGGGAGGTGGCTGGACGGGAGGGACGACACAAAAATTCCATTACAACTCTGTTAGCACACGCCATTCATTCTCGCCACCGCCACCGATAGTCTAATAAACGCTTCCCGCGCGGGTGGTTGGGTGAGGTTCGGTGTTGGGGGGGGGGGGGTCGGCGGGGTATCGATGGCACGGCGAGGTCCATCACACCGGAGTGGGCCGGCCGGTTTCGGTAAGCGCGTTAGCGTCGCGTAAGCCCACCCTCCCCCCAGGGAGGGGGGGGGGGTCCTGGCTGGGGATGCAGAGGACCCACCCACCGAGAAGGGATTGATGAAATGACGAGGCGAGGTGGCGGGCCGCTCGATTCGCCGAAGCGCTGCCGAAGAGCTGCCGAACCACCGTTCGCCTTCATGTTACTGCCTGGCGGGTGGTGGGGGGCGGAATAGCAGGGTGTGTGGCTGGGAAGGTGGGTGGGGTGTCGCTTCAATCTCTGCATCGATGCTCGCCGCTATTGTGGCGAGCCTCGCGCCTTGTCACCAAACTCGGGCCGGCTACCGTGCCCGAGTCCTTCTCTGCTGAGCCCTGGGAGCAACAGGACCGAAGCTGGACATAGCGGCAGGAGAGCGGGTGGGGGGGGTGGTCATTTGTTGGGTGAATGGCACCCGAATTTGTCCCGAAATGATCTGGCGCAGAACTTTGAGACCGCCGGCCCGTGCGAAAGGAAGAGGCGCACGGTGGCGAGGGTAAAGACGAAGCAGAGGACGAGCAGCAGCAGCAGCAGAACTCGCCTGACGCCATGCTGTGCACCTGCCGTGATTACCGCCATCGCCGCCGCCACCACCACCACCGCGGGCGGCCACTCCCCGGTCCTTCTGCTTCTTCGAAACTTCGTCGCACACACACACACACACACACACACACACACAGCACACATCAACACGGTCCCCACGGTGGGGGGGAAAAGTCATTGTAATAACAAATGAGTGTAATCATCAATCATGGCACTCGAGACCTACTTTTTGACAGGTGCCGTACGGTGTCCCCCCACCACCCCCTCTCTACTCACCCCCTTTGAGGGGGCAAAGGCGCAACAGGTCGCTCGACGGCGGGAGGGCGGGCGGCAGGTGGTGATAAAGGGGACGGGGGCAGCGCAACAGTTGGGTCAGAAGAGGCGAAGAAGCAGCAGCAGGAGCAGGAGCAAAGGACTCAAAAGATGCTTTTTAATAATGAACTTAACCCCGCCACCAGACTTGACTGCGGCTGCGAAGGCGAAGGAGGTGTGCCGACAGAGACAGCGAGGGGAAGGGGAAGGGTTTGTGGGTCGGGGGTCCTTTATTGTGTTGCAGGAAGCCGGTGAAAGGACGGCTTTGGCTCCGGTTCAATAGTCAATCCTCCCACCCCGTGTTCGATTCCCAGGGTCCCTCGCTCCTCCCCCCCGTCTGCTCCGTCTGTCTCTCCGGTAAGGATTTCTTTTGTCCGGGTCCGAAACTCCAACCCGAACCTGGGAACCCCCCCCCCCCCTCCCCCCATTAGATTGGCTATTTCGGGCGGGTGCCGCCTAGGCAACGGGGCAGGCATCGCAGGATCCGCAGGAGCGCCGGGCGACTGCCGGCGAGTGGCGAGGCGATAAAGCCGACTCTTCTCTTCACTGTGCGACTGCGAGGCACGGAACAACGCCGAGGGGTTGTTGCCGAGTGTTGGCCGATTGGGTCGCTTTCGTGACGGACAGACGTCCGTCTGTCGAAAAAAAAAAAACCCGGGGGGTCGAAATGCAACGAAGATGTGAATGACAGAGAGAGCGGGCGGCGAAGCTAGTCTCCGCCAGTCCTGTCCAGTCCCGGACAGGACCTCGTCCCTGTCTGGTGTGTGGTTTCTTATCGCTTAGTGATTCCAGTCACAAGCCACTCGGGCTGTTAACTTGGCTAGCAAAACAGAGAGAATGATGCATACAAAACACAGAGAGAGAGACAGAGAGAGAGAGAGAGAGAATGAGAGAGACAGTGAGAGAGAGAGAGAGGCGGATGCAGGGAATGCGTGCAGATGCTGCGTGGGCCCAGAGGTCGCGTGCGAAGAAACAGTGGACTAGAGAAACTACTGGAGTTGTTATAAAATACACACCCACACACACACACACACACACACACACACACACACACACATATACGTTCAGTTTTATATTGCTATATAACTGAATAGATATGAATATATATGTAGAGAGAGAGAGAGAGGCCGGCCGGCTAAAGGGGCACCGAGCGGTATCGGTCACATCGGACACAACAAGAGTGGCGGCAAGCTAGGGTTGGAGAAAGGATCGCGAGCGGGGAGCGAGGTGTCGCACGGGTCACAGGACCTCAACGCCGCACGCAGGGTTGTGGTTGGGACGTCTTGGAACACTCACCTGAGACGCCTTGGAGCGCATCGTTGGCTGGTACTTGCGTCTTATCTTCCGCGGGCAGCACACGCACAGGATCCGCACAAACGCCCTAGAACGCGACACAAAGAGAGAGAGAGAGAGAGAGCAAGAGAGTGTGAGAGAGAGAGGGAAGAGGAGAAGAGTGAAGGTGTTGGTCTTAACCAGGTCTTCTTCTTTTCTCTTCTTTTGGCG
>NW_026454249.1:0-3483 GCF_943734635.1 Anopheles cruzii
CGCCAAAAGAAGAGAAAAGAAGAAGACCTGGTTAAGACCAACACCTTAACTCTTCTCCTCTTCCCTCTCTCACTCTCTTGCTCTCTCTCTCTCTCTCTCTTTGTGTCGCGTTCTAGGGCGTTTGTGCGGATCCTGTGCGTGTGCTGCCCGCGGAAGATAAGACGCAAGTACCAGCCAACGATGCGCTCCAAGGCGTCCCAGGTGAGTGCTCCAAGACGTCCCAACGACAACCCTGCGTGCGGCGTTGAGGTCCTGTGACCCGTGCGACACCTCGCTCCCCGCTCGCGATCCTTTCTCCAACCCTAGCTTGCCGCCACTCTTGTTGTGTCCGATGTGACCGATACCGCTCGGTGCCCCTTTAGCCGGCCGGCCTCTCTCTCTCTCTCTCTCTCTACATATATATTCATATCTATACAGTTATATAGCAATATAAAACTGAACGTATATGTGTGTGTGTGTGTGTGTGTGTGGGTGTGTATTTTATAACAACTCCAGTAGCTTCTCTAGTCCACTGTTTCTTCGCACGCGACCTCTGGGCCCACGCAGCATCTGCACGCATTCCCTGCATCCGCCTCTCTCTCTCTCACTGTCTCTCTCATTCTCTCTCATTCTCTCTCTCTCTCTCTCTGTGTTTTGTATGCATCATTCTCTCTGTTTTGCTAGCCAAGTTAACAGCTCGAGTGGCTTGTGACTGGAATCACTAAGCGATAAGAAACCACACACAGGCAGGGACGAGGTCCTGTCCGGGACTGGACAGGACTGGCGGAGACTAGCTTCGCCGCCCGCTCTCGCTGTCATTCACATCTTCGTTGCATTTCGACCCCCGGGTTTTTTATTTCGACAGACGGACGTCTGTCCGTCACGAAAGCGACCCAATCGGCCAACACTCGGCCACAACCCCTCGGCGTTGTTCCTTGCCTCGCAGTCGCAGAGTGAAGAGAAGAGTCGGCTTTATCGCCTCGCCACTCGCCGGCAGTCGCCCGGCGCTCCTGCGGATCCTGCGATGCCTGCCCCGTTGCCTAGGCGGCACCCGCCCGAAATAGCCAATCTAATGGGGGGAGGGGGTGGCGGGGTTCCCAGGTTCGGGTTGGAGTTTCGGACCCGGACAAAAGAAATCCTTACCGGAGAGACAGACGGAGAAGAAGCGGGGGGGGAGCGAGGGACCCTGGGAATCGAACACGGGGTGGGAGGATTGACTATTGAACCGGAGCCAAAGCCGTCCTTTCACCGGCTTCCTGCAACACAATAAAGGACCCCCGACCCACGAACCCTTCCCCTGTACTCTGTCTCTGTCGGCACACCTCCTTCGCCTTCGCAGCCGCAGTCAAGTCTGGTGGCGGGGTTAAGTTCATTATTAAAAAGCATCTTTTGAGTCCTTTGCTCCGGCTCCTGCTGCTTCTTCGCCTCTTCTGACCCAACTGTTGCGCTGCCCCCGTCCCCTTTATCACCACCTGCCGCCCGCCCTCCCGCCGTCGAGCGACCTGTTGCGCCTTTGCCCCCTCAAAGGGGGTGAGTAGAGAGGGGGTGGTGGGGGGACACCGTACGGCACCTGTCAAAAAGTAGGTCTCGAGTGCCATGATTGATGATTACACTCATTTGTTATTACAATGACTTTTCCCCCCCCACCGTGGGGACCGTGTTGATGTGTGCTGTGTGTGTGTGTGTGTGTGTGTGTGTGTGTGTGCGACGAAGTTTCGAAGAAGCAGAAGGACCGGGGAGTGGCCGCCCGCGGTGGTGGTGGTGGCGGCGGCGATGGCGGTAATCACGGCAGGTGCACAGCATGGCGTCAGGCGAGTTCTGCTGCTGCTGCTGCTTGTCCTCTGCCTCGTCTTTACCCTCGCCACCGTGCGCCTCCTCCTTTCGCACGGATCGGCGGTCTCAAAGTTCTGCGCCAGATCATTTCGGGACAAATTCGGGTGCCATTCACCCAACAAATGACCACCCCCCCCACCCGCTCTCCTGCCGCTATGTCCAGCTTCGGTCCTGTTGCTCCCAGGGCTCAGCAGAGAAGGACTCGGGCACGGTAGCCGGCCCGAGTTTGGTGACAAGGCGCGAGGCTCGCCACAATAGCGGCGAGCATCGATGCAGAGATTGAAGCGACACCCCACCCACCTTCCCAGCCACACACCCTGCTATTCCGCCCCCCACCACCCGCCAGGCAGTAACATGAAGGCGAACGGTGGTTCGGCAGCTCTTCGGCAGCGCTTCGGCGAATCGAGCGGCCCGCCACCTCGCCTCGTCATTTCATCAATCCCTTCTCGGTGGGTGGGTCCTCTGCATCCCCAGCCAGGACCCCCCCCCCCCCCCCGGGGGGGGGGGGGGGTTTCGCCGCGCCAAAGCCGCTACCAAAAACCGCCGGGCCCCCCCGGGGTGATGGCCCCCCCCCCGCCATAAACCCCCCCCCAACCCCCCCCCCCCCAACACCGAACCTCACCCAACCACCCGCGCGGGAAGCGTTTATTAGACTATCGGTGGCGGTGGCGAGAATGAATGGCGTGTGCTAACAGAGTTGTAATGGAATTTTTGTGTCGTCCCTCCCGTCCAGCCACCTCCCGCTTCCTCAGCAATCCGGCGGCCAGGCCGGGCCCTTGCCGGACTTGCAATTGAACGGCAATTAGTCTCCATTCCCGTACCACCGTTCCCACCCCCCCCCATCCCATCGCCACCCCTCGCGTTACCGTGAGGTGGCGTGAGGAAATGAATAAACACGGGCTGCAAAAGCAATTAAAAGCCAGTTCCCGATCCCTCCCTGCGAATGCGGGCGTGTTTCCGGTCCGGGTGATGAAATCTAGAACGAATCGTGCGGGAAATGGCTTTCCATCCATCCACACCGCTCGCACTGTGCCCCCCAAGCATGCACCGGGTGCGGGTGCAGCGAGCAAACGAATAAAAACAAAATAGCCCGCTGGCTGCTGGATGAACCCGACCGAGCGTCGGCTGGCAGGTCCGACGCAGGTGGGTCCTTTCCGTCACTCGCACCGCCATTTGGAATGTTCGGGCACGCAGTCGAGCAGTTTCGAGCAATTTCGAGCAGTTTGCCGGAGCGCCCGTGGAGTTCAATATCACGTGCAAAAATTTGCTGCACCAGACCGCACACACACACACACCGAGCACCGCGAAAAGTTGATGTGCGAAAATGTGTGCTAATTCCTGTGTGATCCGCTTCCACTGAGGCGAGTTTTCCGCCCGAAACGGGGTCGGAAATGCGGCCCCGACAGAGCCCGAATCCGTCGGCGTCGGCTGCTGGCGATGCTGATGACAACAATGTAGGAAGGACGATTTGCACCAAGCAGCCCCAAGCAAGAGACAATTGTTTTCAGCTCACCGCCGGTGGCCGCCGCCGCGCCGCGTGGCAGGAGTTTTCAAGGTGGCGAAATACCCCCGCCAAAGCCACCACCCGCGGGGAAACGGAGCAGAAGAAAAGCGAGTTGGGAAAAACTATAATAATGTGATGACCTTTTCCCGGGGGTGATTATTTGCCCC
>NW_026454249.1:3583-10629 GCF_943734635.1 Anopheles cruzii
GGGCGGTAACCGAGATGGCGCTCGGTTGAGTTTCCGCATCATCGGGTGGATGGCTCCCCGCCCCCCAGGGGGAGTTTCAGCGCCCATCGCGTTTTGTCGTCCCATTTTTTCGCGGAAACCGAGGATCCGCCGCGGATGAGTTTGTCATATCACCGCACCGCGCTCACCACGCCCCACCACGCTGAAGTCAAACTGCTGTGTGTGTGTGTGTGTGTGGAGCACAAAGCACAGGGATAACAAAACGAAAAACCCAGACGCAGACGAAGCAGAGGCAGCAACGCAAAATAATATAACACAAGAAGCCTCACCTCACCTTGGTGGGGGGGGGGGGGGGGGGCCCCGGAAGCGGAGGAGAAACGTCACCAGCCGAGAGCGCGGCACTAAAAGAAAAGGGTTTTCCCGGAAACAAAGGACCGGTGGAAAAGGGTTTTCCACGGGCCGACGGAAATTCGGTCCCCGACGCTGCGCTGCGGTCCAGGCGTTGCAGCGAAATAGATAAAGTTTTCCCGCGTTTCGTGTACGGTGCGGGTGGTGGGGGGTGGGAAGGGGGCGTAAGGGCTTTTCCCACCAGCGGGTCGCGGGGGATCAATCGCGGGCGGTCGGTCGGGCGATGCGATTAGCGAACCCAACCCAACAGGATGGCAGGGGCCGGTGGCGCGTTTGCGTGATTGAATAAGCCCCGCGCTCCCACCTCCGCCCTGCATCCTCCCTGCATCCCTCCCCAGCCAGCCAAGAGGTTGTGTGCGGGAGTCGCGTGCAAATAAATCATTTGCGCGTGACTTTTGACGAGCACCGGACGTCGACGAGTTGACGTCGAACTTTTCGGAAGTTTGGAGCGTGTGGGCCGGGAAAAGGATACTTGGCCGAGGCTCGGCCCAGGGATCTGCGCCCGGGTCCCACGCCTGAAGGACGCGGGCGTCGGTTTGATCAGTGTCCACAAGCCGACTCCGGCTGTGACTGTACTTTGTACGCCGCGCCCGAGCGCTTCCGGCCCAGCCTCCGGGGGGAGTCCTTTCCGGATGCGGTATGCATTTTTAAACGCCCGCCGGGAACCCGCCATCCCGGGAAGCACTTCAAACAGAATGCCCTCGCTGCTCCCTGGCCCCCCCGCCGAAGATGTCCGGGGCAGGATGCCCCGGTCGGCATCATCGGATGGCGCGCGTTAAAGTGTAACCTGGGCGAGGTACGATCAGAAGAGAGTAACGGCCGGCCCCCCCGCCCTACTCTCTCTTTGCCTCTCCCTTTCTTTGTGTGTGTTTATCTGCGGCTCAGCCGTGCGCTGTGTCCTTGAAGGTCCTTCTCACATGAAGCGCTTGCTAAGCGGAGCATTAAACGGTGTTTTTGCTGTTGATTCACCGCCCAAGCGGCGGCTACGGGGCGGGCTCCGTAGGCACTGCACACACGGCTGGACCGCCCACCGCACGCCCGACCACCCACCCAACCACCCAACGACCCACCCGCTCGGCTCGGTGCTTATCTCAACATTATGCTATTTGCTCGTTGCGACGGCCGTCCGCCGTGTTCCGCTTCTTATCTATTAATAAACTCCCCACACCGCAGCTGGCTGGCTGCACCTGGCTGCAATAATATGCTGAGCTGAAGTGAGCCACCCCTTGCGAACCCACCACCCCCCCGACCACCCTGCCCGGCCGCCCAGCTATGGGAATGCAGCGAACGGCGCGAGAAGAGCGAGACCTTTGAAAAAAGGGGCTTTGCATGTGCAAACACCCACACACACGCGCGCACACCCACACACAGGTACGAAAACACACTGCTGACGAATCAATGCTGGGTAGTCCCGGCCCCAGTCCCAGCCCTGCGCTCCACTGGCCGGGACGGCAAAGATGCAGTTACCGGGCGCGCTGCTGTCGGGCCAGGATCTCTGTAGCGTTGGGCGATGGGGGGAGAAGGGGGTTGGGGGCGGTGGCTTTATTTGGGACGTTTTCTACGCAGAGCTGTCGAGGGCGGGGATCACATGAAACAATTACTCCGAAAAGTGACCGCGATCGCGAAAGTCGCCGCCATCGACGAGGTCAAAGCCCTCCGACGCTGGCTGGCAATGGCAGAAAACGGCGAGCAGGAGGAGGAGGAGGAGGGGCCCAGGAACCGGAAGCTATGACTACGGCCTCTCGGACTCGGAACTCTCGGGCAACTTCTTCCCGATCCGTTTGGCGGGGGTTCGAGAGAGGCTGCGGCTGCACCGCGAAAGCGAACGCATGGCACCGAAAGCGTCAAAATGTGCGCAACGAGTGCGGGGTGGGGAGGAGTGGGGGAGGGGCGAGAGGGGATAGAAGGAACGTTCTGCAGCAGCCTTCCGAAGAGACTTCCGAGGTCGTCACATCAATGGGCGCCGCGCGCTTCATAATCCTTTCGCCGGGTGGGGGAGCAGCGGGGCGCTAGGCGATGCCAAGGACAGGGCATCGAGGGCATCCCCTGCGTGTGTGTGTGTATGCGTGTGTAGTTCTGCGAGGCCGCAACGTCGCTCGCCGGGAAACTCACTCGAGGGAATTTAATATGATATGCTAATACTAGAAGCATCGCGCCACAATCGGCCCCCGTCCGGGGTTGGAGGGGGGGGGGCACCGCGAAAACTACTATTCCGGGCGGGGAAGCGTGGGAAGCAGGGTGGGCAAAGGACACCAAAAAAGCCGCAAACCGTTAATGGTGGTCCGGCCGACGACGACGACGGAATGCGGCGCCGCCGCCGAAACCGCTCGAAATCACTCACAATTTCGGAATTTAATTTATTCCCCCCCCCCCCCCCCCCCCCCCGGCGGGGGGGGGGGGGGGGGGGGGTAAGCGGAGTTGTGAGAAAATCTTCCCCACCGGGCCGCGGACGGGCCGGACGGTGAAGAAGATGTCGATAGGCCGAGACCATCTGCCGGGCTGGCTTCGAACCTGTGTGTCGCCTCTCGGCAATCTCGGTCATCTGCCCCCCCCTGTGCCCCGTCATCGGTCATCTACCCCCCTGGGGGGAGGGGGTGGGGAGGGACACAGCACATCGGGCACGGTCGCACGTTTTCTTTTGCATGTGGTCGACTTTTTGTCGAGCTCGCAACACGCAAGAAGAGGCTCAGTGGACACATCCCCCCCTCCCCGGTTGGCAGGGGTGAGGGTGGCGAGAGGGAGGAGGGAGCGAGGATTGATTAACACCTCGCCGTGGGGCACAAAAACACCATCCATCGGGCAGCATCCTTGACCGCTTGGTACTTCGGTGCACTTTCTGTCGCTTCTCTCTCGCTTTCTCTCTCTCTCTCACTCTCTCAACTTGACTGTATACCGAGGAGGGTCCGCCCGCAAGCCCGCAGCGGTCTTTGGAATTCTTTCGTGAGCATGTTTCCCGTGTGGTCGCTGCAGATCCTTTCCAAGGATCCCTTCCAAACAGAGCAAGTGACCAAGAATCGCAAGAGAACTGCTGACTACGTCTGTGTCTCTGTGTTTAGTTTGGCCCTCTAGTGTAGTCGCTCCGCTCGTTTCTCTCCCTCCCTCTGCCTCTCTCTCTCTTTCTCTCTCTCTGCCTCTCTCTCTCTCTGCCTCTCGCTGTTTTGCCTCTTTGCTGTGTATTTTGCGTACCTTCCTTCATTCTTCTACGCTCGCTCCTCCATATTTCTCTCTGTGTGCGTGTTTAGGTGTGCGTCGACCCGTTTGTCAGCCTTCCAAGGCCCCCCCCCTCCCTCGGAGTGTCCGGCTCACGTTTCTTTCCTTCCAGAGATTCGCCTCGAGGCGCTGCTACTCGACCTGCTCGCTGCACGGCATACAACAGGTGCGCCAGAACTCGTGCGAGCAGACCTACATCTAGAGTCACTAGAGTCCTTCCTTCTCCGGGGGCCGGGGCCGGCTCCACAGTGCCATTTGTTGCGCCTTGCACGCAACGCACGGTCCCAGGTTGGTCCCAGCTTCGGGCCAAGCGAACGGATGAAGAACGAAACCGGAAGAACCAGAAACGCAGCAGCAGCCGACGACGCCGTGCAGCCGAAGCCGGGTGGCCGGAAGGAAGGAGAACCCGGCAGGAAGGCAGACGGGGCAGGCAGGCAAGCAGGGGCCGCCCGTTCGCTCACTCAATTAGTCCGGGCTCATCTGTGTTCCGGGCGTGCGCTTAGTTTTAAACCTCTCCCCGAAGGTACATAAACACTCAATTTCGCTCACGAGGCACCGGCACCGGAACCGGATCGCCCCGCAACCAAGCCCCCTGCATCCCCACCCTCCCCCTGTGGCTCCACCCCGAAGTGACTGGCGGGTGAATGGATGAAAGACCAGGCGCCTCCATCGTCCCCCTCTTGAGGCGCTCAGGTCGCTGCATTTCCCCCAAACCGTTTCGTTTTTTCGGCGAACCTACCGTCCCCTACCGTCCGTTGCCGTCTTCCACCCTTCCCCGCGAATCGCCTCAGCTCGATCGATGCTTTCCGGAGGGCGCCAAACTTCAAACTTGAATCATCAAACTAGACGGCCTTCGACGGCCCGGAATCCGCCTTCTTTATTGAATTTCGTACCTAGTTTTACTAAAAAATTACTAGGCGAAAGCATCTTCACCGCCCGCCCGCCCGCCCGACTTCTCCCGTCGCCTGACGTCTTTCTTCCACGCCACGTCGTTCCTTGTTCGGGGTTTCGAAGTTTCGAAGCGCAGCGTTGGTACTGGTCGTCGCACATTTCTCGAATCCGCGATGAGACCCACACCGTAACAAGAACCCATCCAGCGGAATGTGTGACCTTCTAGTATTGCTCTCTCTCTCGCTCGTCTGATAAAGGGGCTGTGAATGAACACCAATTGCACCCCGTATGCTGATCGGTTCGGTTCGAATCGCGCGCGCTTTCACTCCAATCCGACCGACCCGGTGCCGCAATATACGGAGGAGTATGTTCTCCACTAATCACATGTTGTGGTTGCGCTCTTCAAACTGAGCCCCCTCCCCCAGGGGCTCACATATCACCACCACCGCCGATAATCCACTGCCACTCTCGCAGACGCGGGCAAGCGAGCGATTTCCGAACGTCATCGGGCGCCGGAACCGTGTGAAACACGAAACCGGATCAAACGGTCGTTCCAGCCTCGTTCCGTCGTTTTTCCTCCGCCCACACACACACACACACACACACACGCAAACGCTGGGCGGGAGCGCGCCCCATGTTTGCACAAGGCTTCCTGCGTCCTTCGAAGTTTATAAGTGCACAGTTAATGGGGGGGCGCTGCGCTCTCGCTGCAGTAACACGCGTAAAGGGCACCAACCCTCCCCCACCCCCTCCTCGACCGGCGTGAAAGGGGGGCGGTGCAACATTCAGCTGGATAAGATTGATTTTGCGCGCGCCCGTACGCCAAAATCAGATCCTGAAAATGGTGCCCGAAAATGGCCCGAAGAAGAAAAAAAATATTTCCAAACGGTGAGGGGCCGCGGATAGCTTCCTCTGTCGCTGTCCTCTGTCGCCCTTCGGTGTGTGCCGTTTCACCCAAAAACTCTTCCGAACTCGTGTCGAACGCAGGACACCAGGTGGCCGCCAGTTGCCAGGACATAAACTAGAGGATTATGTCGGCACGGTTCCACTGCAGTGGCTCAGCTACCGCAGGCTCGGTGACGTCTCCGGTCTTAACCTTTGGCCTTCTTATCCTTACTCCTTGCGGGCCCGGGCCCGGGAGCAAATTGGTGCTCCGCTGGACCCCTCTCGAGTGGGGCGTGACGGGGCAAGATCCTGGGGGAAGGGATGGTGCTGGAGGGGGGGAGGAATGGGACCCATCGTTACATTAGCATATCCTCGGCTCGGGCCGGCTCGGGAAGTCACTCTCGTATTGGATGGTTGGAGAGTTAAATGAATCCCAATGCACCCCACCCTTCGTGCTTTACCCGTCGCCCGTGTGTGTGTGTTGCGATACAATGCTAATGCGGTGGGGGGCGCCCTCGGCGTGCTGGGGGGGCCAACAAAAATATGAAAATAAAACCCCCAACGGCAAATTCTGGCAATTGATTTCTGCGCTTTTCCTTGCTCTTTGCTCTTTCTTTCTACACCCCCACCCCCCCTCGCTCGGATTGTCTGTCTCTCGTTCGCTCCCTTGGGCAGGACTTGTGTGTGTGTGCTTTTTAGGCGCCATTTGACTAGTCATCTGATGCTGATGAATACACACACAGCGCGTAATGGAACGACGGGGCCGGATGGAGAAGGCCGGCAGTGAACCAGAGAGGCAGTGTAGTTCGCACCTCACGCCTGACACACGCCGGAGGGTTGGCGGGTGGCCGCGCGCTTCTCGTAAGCCGAGAACGCGGCCTGCCGTCGTCGTCGATTGAGTTCCACTTTGCTCGAGTTTCTCTCGCACAATGCGCGTCCGTTTTTCTTTTTTCTGCCAGGCCAACCAAAAGGATCAAGGAGGTGGGTAAAACCAAGCACGCCAGGCACGTGTGCTGGTGCGTGCGAGTGTGTGCCTAGATCTGGTCCAAAGGCGCCCGGGCCCAAAGGTTCCGAGGTTGGGGCGGGGGCAGTTAGGGCACAAACCCGTTGCCCTGCTTCTTGGTGGCTCACACAGAGAGAGAGAGCACACACACACACACACACAGATCATCACGATGGCGACACGCCTCGGCTAGACCACGCTGCCTGCCAATCAACCCATGCTCCAACCATTTCGAGCTCGAATCCTGGGCCGCGCATTCGAGCAGCTGGCCGCGATGGCCACACTGGCCACCGAAAACGCATTTCCCGATCCATTGCCCTTTTTGCCATGTACGTGCCTTGGCTGTGAGGTGCACTGGGGCCCCGCACACCCTTCACCCTTCGTCCTCCGGGTCCGGGTCCGGATGCCGCGGCCGGCTCACTACTGTGGCTGTGTCATTATTATTGTTATTACTTCTCCCTCGCTCGCTCGTGCTCCACCACGCCCCGGAGGGTCGGGGTAGGGTGGGAAGGGTCTCGTTTATTTGCTGTTTGCGGCCTCGGCTGGCTAGGATTGTTTGCAGCGAAGCGGTTCGCCGCCAGCCGCCACCCGACCCGCCAGCCAGAAGCCTAATGGCCTCGACGACGACGACGACGACGACGACGACGACGACGACGACGACGACGACGAC
>NW_026454250.1:0-5307 GCF_943734635.1 Anopheles cruzii
TGAAGGAGTTTCTCGGTAGTTGCCCTCGTAAAGGCGCGGGAAATTCTTTGACCTCCTCCCGACACCCCAAGAAGTACTTTCGTTAATCAACTCTCCGTTCAGCGTCGAGAGGTTTTGGCCCAAGACGCATTCTATTTCCTTCGTGCCCGATCGATAACCAACACTGAGGTTGGAATGAAGGAAATTTGAATAAAATAAAGCATGGGTCCAAACAGGGGTCCCACCGGCGGACAAACTAACACCGTGGGCTTATATTGCGAGGGTGCCTAGGGCGCCAAACTCAATCGGTTCCCTCCGACCGGTCGGTGATGGATATGCTAATTGGGCTGGCAGCGTCAAGAAATAAAAATG
This sequence comes from Anopheles cruzii, assembly GCF_943734635.1. Lineage (NCBI taxonomy): Eukaryota > Metazoa > Arthropoda > Insecta > Diptera > Culicidae > Anopheles > Anopheles cruzii. The sequence goes on from NW_026454250.1 coordinate 352, forward strand.
CCGAAAAGTGGCCAAGTTGTTCTGACCGAAAAAAGAGAGGGCGCACCATAAACGTGCTTAGGAGCAGCACGCCAGATTATGGTACGGAACTACATTTTCACCCCGAGTTCCCCACCTAAAGCCTAAACTTCGGTGTCTCTCTCTCGGGCCGTGTGGAACTCCACCGTTTGAGTTTTACCGGCCCAAAAAAGGGGGGGGGGGGGAGGAACTGAGCCAAAGAGGTCGACCCGGGGGGTGATCCAGAACCGAAGTTCAACCGAAGCGGGGAACCAGGACACGAGTTTTTGGGGCCACCAGAAGGTTTTTAGTGCAAGAAATCGAGTTTGATGGACGGCAAATGCATCCGTTGGGCCATATTTGTTAGTTCGCACATCAGATGATGGCGCGGAACACAAAACAGTAGTCAGGTGCCTGACGGTAGCTACAAGAAGCGGATGTACCGCAACCCCAGATCAAGTGATCGCTGTGATGTGCGCTGTTTGTGTTTGCTCAGCGATCCGCAACGTCTCGCGTTGACGGAGCGCCACTGCGGTCTCAATATTCTGACGGCGGCCGGCTCGTGGCAGGTTGTAGCGGGATTTCTTGCGGCCACACTCGTTCCACTTGGCTGCTGGTGATTTGTCATAAAATTAATTTAAGTAGCACGACAGTAGCAGCAGGATTGCAGATATTTTCCAGCAGACCCATCTGGTCATGCTCTCATGGATCTCACTCTTGAGGGCATTCGGAATTCACCGCGGCGATAGACCATGCTCAGTGCATACTAATTCACTGTTTCAAGCGGGTTGAAGTGTTAATTCCTTCTTTGTCGAATAGGAACGAATGCCAGACTCATCACTTATAGTCTGGTATTTATCAGAGTATCTTTCGTGGGAATGCCACTTAGGGACCATTCCGTTGCTCTATTTCCTCTGTTTCCAGATCTTTCGGCTTTCGGCAGAAACGCATTAATCCGCGAACTATTCGCTTTCTCTCGCGACACGCCACCGACCACGGATCCACGGATCGCACGGACCAGAAACTCAACGATCTGGCAACGATCTTAATTAAGCTCCGGTACGGTACTGGCCGGCCAGTAGGAATAGCAATTACCGTTTCAATAACCGAGGCTCCAGTTCGCCAGAAGGTGCGCGGCCAATTCCCGCAAGCGCCACAACGGTAAAACGTAATCTAAATCACCAACTTGGGCTAGTTTTTAGGCCGGAAAAAAGTGCTTCTGTTTTCGGTGAGACAGAGCCAGCCGATTGGAACGAGCCGATGGACCCGATTCTTAGGGGCACCCCAGACACCGGTGGCGGTCAAACTGTAAATCGGGTGGCGCCAATAGGTCTGTTGAGGGCTATCAATTTTCTTCCAAAATCACAGACGGAATTGAAATGCCGCAATGCATCGGTCTCACCAATCGGTCGCCAATATGATTTATGGCCACCGGCTGGCTGGCCGTCACTAGTAAATACAGTGCAGAGCAGAGTGGAGCAGAGTGTCACTAGTTTGGCGTTCCTACGACGGTCCTGCACGTGTGCCAACGAGCGAACGATGACTCAAGAAGGACGACGGATGCGGCGACGGATGAGGTGAGGCAGTGAGTCACCCAAACATGAAGTCACCGTCGTCTAGCCACACACGTCGGGGCACGCAGCGAATGTCGCCGGTGGAAACCTGATAGGCCGTTTTCGACGACAGAAACTAGTAACGACGACAAAGCCGGTGAATGAAATCGATGGAAAACCGACACGCAACGTGCCCTGCGACGATTCCCCTCGGGGCTGTGGGAACGGGGAAAACATAATTTGACCGGAAAACTTCAACTGAAAAGGGAGGAAAACGCAACCCGTTTTCCCTCCCCAGGCTTGCTGCGATGGGCGACGGTTGCGCTGCTTCGGTGTTTGTCTTCTTCGTGTTAGTTTTCTTCCTCGCGCGTTCCATTTGTGGGTTTATTATTTTTTGTTCCGTGCGGTGCCGTGCTTGTTGTGGCAACAGAAAGCCCACCGTGGCGCACACACACATTCTCACGCAAACAATTTGGCACACATTTTATCACACACACACACACGCAAACACGGAGCGAGTCACTAGCGAAATGTGCGATTGACATTCACAATCGCGGTCGGTCGTGAGGTTTGCGCGCCTCTGGGAGATAAAATTCCCTCGGGCTTCCCGCGGTCGTGTGTTGGTGACTGTTGGAGTGTGTGGAACACTCGGCAAAAGGTGGCACACTAGATGAGCACAATTTCGTAATGAGTTGTTCGAGGCAAAGCCTGCTTTTCGCACCGCCAAGGCACTTATTGCTGTCCTCTCACACAAAAGCAACCGCAAACACCACAAACCGTAACCGCGATCCGCGGCCGTACTTTTACACCTTTTCCGTCCAACGTTCGAACAAAATCTGATTTCCGCTACGTTCCAGTGGGGCCCCGGGAGTCTCCGGACCCCACAGAGAGAGAGAGGGAGAGAGGGAGAGAGACGTTGAACGGTACTTTGAGCGTTGAAAAAGGAGAGATCTTCGCTCTCGAAATAGCCCCACACGCGCTCCAACGGGATTTCCAAACAACTAATGGCCTCTCTTTGGCTCTCGCTCTCTCCTTCTTTCTAATATTTTCTAACTCGTTCGCCCGTAGGTTTGCCAAGCCCGCGCCGCGAGAGTTTAGAGAATTCGCCGGGCCTTCTAAAATAACCTTTTAAGGGATTTCGATGGAGAAAAAGCCACACGAAACCAGACATATGCTCTTCGGTTTTTGTGGCCCTTCTATTTTGATAATCCCGACGACGGGGCGGCCAAATGTTTGTTGTGAAAGACGCTCCTTATAGTCTCTGGCTCTCTGGAATCTGCTCTCAGCTGTTCCGGGATGCTGTGGAATCGATTTTGCTACACACACACCCTGAGTACCAGAAGCACTCTGTAGCCTGGCCTCCAATTCCTGTCTGGCGGTCGAAAGTAGTCGAAAAGAGTGGCCGGCGATCAGAGTCGGACGTAAACCGGTATCATAAAACGTTCGCTGATTGGACCCGAAGGTTAAAGCGGTTACGTCATGGCTTCCTCCGCATGAGCAGGGCAGAGCAATGAGCTGGGATCTGCGGACGCAAAACGATGCTCGATGCGCGAAAGGGCCAAGGCCACTGAGGTAGCATCCCGGCCGGATTGCCGCGTACAAGTTCCACGGATAGGGTCGATCTTGCTGAACGATCGACAGAAAAGGGAATTATATCAACTCGCATTCAAATCAGCAAAAGGTGCACTGTTTTCGTCCGCATATGGTCACGGAGCGACGCGTGACCGAAGCGTGGTGATTGGCCACCTACGCATGGCATCGTGACATTGGCGGAACGTATCGTGAATACACAAGCAGATCGATTTGGGTTCCGGAGGGCGACAGGTTTGCGATGAACCTACACGTTCCTGCCATTTGTTTTGTTTGTATTCAGATGATTTCATTATGGCCTTAGTTTAGTTATAGAAACTCCTTCAAACTGCAAAGGAATTCACTGCTCTTGCGCCGTGTATGGTGCCGTATTCAATGACGCCTTCTATTTGTCCATATTCTTAAATGATTCATTATCCCACCTATGCGACTAGATCGCTGATAAACTTGTTCGGAGTTTCTCCCACACAATTGATCGCTGTTACACCGCGCGCAAGGTAAACATTGTCGCGAGAATGCACAAAGTGTTCTTGATCGACACGAAACGGAACGGGGAAAAAGATCCTTCGAATAAGATGTTTAATTACGACTACGGCCTACGGCCAGCTCTTCCGTGGGCATCTCGACGCGCTCTAAAAGGCCAACCGGCTGCTTCGGAAGGGCCGGCTAGACACGCAGCACGGAATGCCCAAGTCCAAGAGCAGCCAGTTCCAAATATGGCACTGTGAAGGTTTCCCACAGAGCGGCGAAGGAAATCGTGGCGTTGATCGGCAGATTTGTTCCAGAAGAGTCTACGACAAGTCACGGAACCTCACGAAACAACGAGTGGCCAATTGATCGATGTAGTCTTTGACACGCACACGCTTCGACCGGCCATAAGGAAAGCTGCGGAAAAGCTCTCAATTTTCCCAGCCCTTTCGGGATTGAGCCGAAAAATCGATACGAGCTGAACGTCTGCGGCGGCGACCGACACACGGAGAAGAAGTCTCGTAGTAGGCCTTTCTTCCTCGCGATGCTCGTGATGTTGGAAAAATTGCAAAAAAATCTGAGCTTTTTCGCACAGCATCCGGCGGCTTGGAAGCGAACATAGTCGGCATTTGTCGGTCCGAGAAATCTTTGTGGACAAGTGGGAGAGCGCTTCGAGAGCAAAGCGCAATTGAACGAGACATTCCAAAACTCTAGCCGCTATCACACGCTATCAAACCGTTATTTAGGCTCTTACCTTCGTCTCCGCTCTTTGCAGCACGATTCGCCTAAGCCGCCGCACTGTTGATGGGTGTGCTTAATGATTTTCTCCTGTCACTGGCTTCCGAAAGATTTCTTCCCCCCGCTCACTTTGATGATGATGTCACAAAGCAACGGATCACACGAGGCCGGAAACGCCGAGACGATTTTTCACGACACCCTCCAACACGCCCTCCGAGAGCCGTGCGTTTCCTTTCACCTTTTCACCTTTCACCCGACGACGGAAAAGCGTCCGTTCAAAATGAAAACAGTCGGTTCTGCGCTCACGCACAAGACAAATTGAGATGCTAATCACTATTCACTATTCACACGTCAAGAATCGAGTATTGTTTCTGGACACATACGACACAAAAATACGTCCGCACCGGCCAAGTTTTCGCATTTGAATAGAAAAACAACTCTTTCTCTGAAAACTGAACATTGGTCTCGGGCTTTTTTGACCGCCTAACTAACTGACTCTCTCTCTGTCTCTGTTTTTCTCTTTTATGGTAAGTATATTTATGGTGAAGGTTATTATGGTAAATTATTTCACTCAAAATTGAAACTTTTCACGCGCCCGCTTGGAAAAGTT
>NW_026454250.1:5807-11120 GCF_943734635.1 Anopheles cruzii
AACTTTTCCAAGCGGGCGCGTGAAAAGTTTCAATTTTGAGTGAAATATTTTACCATAAACAAACTTCGCCATAAAATACTTTACCATAAAAGAGAAAAACAGAGAGAGAGAGAGAGTCAGTTAGTTAGGCGGTCAAAAAAGCCCGAGACTGATGTTCAGTTTTCAGAGAAAGAGTTGTTTTTCTATTCAAATGCGAACACTTGACCGGTGCGGACGTATTTTACTGTCGTATGTGTGCAGAAACAATACTCGTTTCTTGGCGTGTGAATGGTGAATAGTGATTAACATCTCAATTTATTTTGTGCGTGAGCGCAGAACCGATTGTTTTCATTTTGATCGGACGCTTTTCCGTCGTCGGGTGAAAGGTGAAAAGGTGAAAGGAGAGTACGGCTCTCGGAGGGCGTGTTGGAGGGTGTCGTGAAAAATCGTCTCGGCGTTTCCGGCCTCGTGTGATCCGTTGCTTTGTGACATCATCATCAAAGTGAGCGGGGGGAAGAAATCTTTCCGAGAAAATCATTAAGCACACCATCAACAGTGCGGCTTAGGCGAATCGTGCTGCAAAAAGCGGAGGCGAAGGTAAGAACCTAAATAACGGTTTGATAGTGTGTGATAGTGGCTAGAGTTTTGGAATGTCTCGTTCAATTTCGCTTTGCTCTCGAAGTGTTCTCCCACTTGTCGACAAAGATTTCCCAGACCGGCAAATGGCGACTATGTTCGCTGCCAAACCAATCAGCCGGATGCTGTGCGAAAAAGCTCACCGTTTTTTGCAATTTTCCCAACACCACGAGCATCGCGAGGAAGAAAAGCCTACTACGAGACTTCTTCTCCGTGTGTCGGTCACCGCCGCAGACGTTCAGCTCGTATCGATTTTTCGCTTCAATCCCGAAAGGGCAGGGAAAATTGAGAGCTTTTCCGCAGCTTTCCCTGTGGCCGGTCGAAGCGTGTGCGTGTCAAAGACCACATCGATCAATTGGCCACTCGTTGTTTCGTAAGGTTCCGTGACTTGTCGTAGACTCTTCTGGAACAAATATGCCGATCAACGCCACGATTTCCTTCGCCGTTGCCGCTTAGTGGGAAACCTTCACAGTGCCATATTTGGAACTGGCTGCTCTTGGACTTGGGCATTCCGTGGTGCGTGTCTAGCCGGCCCTTCCGAGGCAGCCGGTTGGCCTTTCAGAGCGCGTCGAGATGCCCACGGAAGAACCGTAGGCCGTGATCGTAATTTAACATCTTATTGAGCGGAGCTTTTTCCCCGTTCCGTTCCGTGTCGATCAAGAACACTCTGTGCATTCTCGCGACAATGTTTAACTTGCGCGGCGTAACAGCGATCAATTGTGTGGGAGAAACTCCGAACAAGTTTATCAGCGATCTAATCGCATAGGTGGGATAATGAGTCATTTAAGAATATGGACAAGGCGTCATTGAATACGGCGTCACCATACACGGTGCAAGAGCAGTGAATTCCTTTGCAGTTTGAAGGAGTTCCTATAACTAAGCTAAAGCCAAAATGGAATCATCTGAATACAAACAAAACAAATGGCAGGATCGTGTAGGTTCATCGCAAACCTGTCGCCCTCCGGAACACAGATCGATCTGCTTGTGTATTCACGATACGTTCCGCCAATGTCACGATGCCATGCGTAGGTGGCCAATCACCACGCGTCGGTCACGCGTCGCTCCGTGACCATATGCGGACGAAAACAGTGCGCCTTTTGCTGATTTGAATGCAAGTTGATATAATTTCCTTTTCTGTCGATCGTTCAGCAAGATCGACCCTATCCGTGGAACTTGTACGCGGCAATCCGGCCGGGATGCTGCCTGAGTGGCCTTGGCCCTTTCGCGCATCGAGCATCGCTTTGCGTCCAGATCCCAGGTCGTTCCTCTGCCCTGCTCATGCGGAGGAAGCCATGACGTAACCGCTTTAACCTTCGGGTCCAATCAACGAACGTTTTATGATACCGGTTTACGTCCGACTCTGATCGCCGGCCACTCTTTTCGACTACTTTCGACCGCCAGACAGGAATTGGAGGCCAGGCTACAGAGTGCTTCTGGTAATCAGTGTGTGTGTAGCAAAATCGATTCCACAGCATCCCGGAACAGCTGAGAGCAGATTCCAGAGAGCAGAGACTAAGGAGCGTCTTTCACAAAACAAACATTTGACCGCCCCGTCGTGAAGCCAAAATAGAAGGGCCACAAAAACCGAAGAGCATATGTCTGGTTTCGTGTGGTTGAACCTATTTCTCCATCGGAATCCCTTAAAAGGTTATTTTAGAAGGCCCGGCGAATTCTCTAAACTCTCGCGGCGCGGGCTTGGCAACCTACGGACGAACGAGTTAGAAAATATTAGAAAGAAGGAGAGAGAGAGCGAGAGCCAAAGAGAGGCCATTAGTTGTTTGGAAATCCCGTTGGAGCGCGTGTGGGGCTATTTCGAGAGCGAAGATCTTTCCTTTTTCAACGCTCAAAGTACCGTTCGGCGGCTCTCTGTTTCTCTCTCTCTCTCTGTGGAGTACGACTCCCGGGGCCCCGCTGGAACGTAGCGGAAATCAGATTTTGTTCGAACGTTGGACGGAAAAGGTGTAAAAGGCTGGCCGCGGATCGCGGTTTACGGTTTGTGGTTACTTTTGTGTGAGAGGACAGCAATAAGTGCTTTGGCGGTAGAGAGTGCAAAAAGCAGGCTTTGCCTCGAACAACTCGTTACGAAATTGTGCCCATCTAGTGTGCCACCTTTGCCGAGTGTTCCACACAGCAGTCACCAACACACGACCGCGGGAAGCCCGGGGGAATTTTATCTCCCAGAGGCGCGCAAACCTCACGGCCGACCGCGATTGTGAATGTCAATCGCACATTTCGCTAGTGACTCGCTCCGTGTTTGCGTATGTGTGTGTGTGTGATAAAATGTGTGCCAAATTGTTTGCGTGAGAATGTGTGTGCGCCACGGTGGGCTTTCTGTTGCCACAACAAGCACGGCACGGCACGGAACAAAAAATAATAAACCCACAAATGGAACGCGCGGGGAAGAAAACTAACGCGAAGAAGACAAACACCGAAGCAGCCCAACCGTCGCCCATCGCAGCAAGCCCTGGGGAGGGAAAACGGGTTGCGTTTTCCTCCCTTTTCAGTTGAAGTTTTCCGGTCAAATTATGTTTTCCCCGTTCCCACAGCCCCTAGGGGAATCGTCGCAGGGCGTTGCGTGCCGGTTTTCCATCGATTTCATTCACCGGCTTTGTCGTCGTTACTAGTTTCTGTCGTGGAAAACGGCCTATCAGGTTTCCACCGGGGACATTCGCTGCGTGCCCCGACGTGTGTGGCTAGACGACGGTGACTTCATGTTTGGGTGACTCACGGCCACCTCATCCGTCGCCGCAGTCGTCGTCCTTCTTGAGTCATCGTTCGCTTGCTGGCGCACGTGCAGGACCGTCGTAGGAACGCCAAACTAGTGACACTCTGCTCCACTCTGCTCTGCACTGTATTTACTAGTGACGCCCAGCCAGCCAGTGGCCATAAATCATACTGGCGACCGATTGGTGAGACCGATGCATTGCGGCATTTCAATTCCGTCCGTGATTTTGGAAGAAAATTGATAGCCCCCAACAGACCTATTGGCGCCACCCTATTTACAGTTTGACCGCCACCGGTGTCTGGTGCCCCTAAGAATCGGGTCCATCGGCTAGTTCCAATCGGCTGGCTCGCCGTGGTCGCCGAAAACAGAAGCACTTTTTTCCGGCTTAAAAACTAGCCCAAGTTGGTGATTTAGATTACGTTTTACCGTTGGCTCGCTTGCGGGAATTGGCCGCGCACCTTCTGGCGAACTGAAGCCTCGGTTATTGAAACGGTAATTGCTATTCCTACTGGCCGGTCAGTACCGTACGGAGCTTAATTAAGATCGTTGCCAGATCGTTGAGTTTCTGGTCCGTGCGATCCGTGGATCCGTGGCCGGTGGCGTGTCGCGGGAGAAAGCAAATAGTTCATGGATTAGTGCGCTTCTGCCGAAAGCCGAAAGATCTGAAAACAGAAAAAATAGGGCAACGGAATGGTCTCAAAGTGGCATTCCCACGACAGATATACTCTGATAAATACCAGACTGAAGGAAGTGATGAGTCTGGCATTCGTTGCTATTCGACAAAGAAGGAATTAACACTTCAACCCGCTTGAAACAGAATTAGTATGCACTGAGCACGGTCCATCGCCGCGGTGAATTCCGAATACCCTCAAGACTGAGATCCATGAGAGCATGACCAGATGGGTCTGCTGGAAAATATCTGCAATCCTGCTGCTACTGTCGTGCTACTTAAATTAATTTTATGACAAATCACCAGCAGCCAAGTGGAACGAGTATGGCCAAGAAATCCCGCTACAACCTGCTACGAGCCGGCCGCCGTCAGAATATTGAGACCGCAGTGGCGCTCCGTCAACGCGAGACGTTACGGATCGCTGAGCAAACACAAACAGCGCACATCACAGCGATCACTTGATCTTTGTTGCGGTACATCCGATTCTTGTGGCTACCGTCAGGCACCTGACTACTGTTTTGTGTTCCGCGCCATCATCCGATGTGCGAACTAACAAATATGGCCCAACGGATGCATTTTCCGTCCATCAAACAGGGGCCCGATTTCTTGCACTAAAAACCTTCTGGTGTCCCCAAAAACTCGTGTCCTGGTTCCCCGCTTCGGTTGAACTTCGGTTCTGGATCACCCCCCGGGTCGACCTCTTTTGCTCAATTCCCCCCTTTTTTCGGCCGGTAGAACTCAAACGGTGGATTTCCACACGGCCCCGAAGAGAGACACCGAAGTTGTTGATGTATCGTTTATTTTTCCACACAATGGCTTCCGACTTATTAGGCTTTAGGTGGGGAACTCGGCACTGGGTGAAAATCTGGCGTGCTGTTACTCCCCCCCTAAGCACGTTTATGGTGAGCCTCTCTTTTTTCGGTCAGAACAACTTGGCCACTTTTCGGCATTTTTATTTCTTGACGCTGCCAGCCCAATTAGCATATCCATCACCGGTCGGTCGGTCGGTCGGAGGGAACCGATTGAGTTTGGCGCCCTAGGCACCCTCGCAACATAAGCCCCCGGGGTTAGTTTGTCCGCCGGTGGGACCCCTCTTTGGGCCCGTGCTTTATTTTATTCAAATTTCCTTCATTCCAACCTCGGCACCGGGGGTATCGATCGGACTCGAAGGAAATAGAATGCGTCTTGGGGCGAAACGACGCTGAACGGAGAGTTGATTAACGAAAGTACTTCTTGGGGTGTCGGGAGGAGGTCATAGAATTTCCCGCGCCTTTACGAGGGCAACTACCGAGAAACTCCTTCA
>NW_026454251.1:0-4511 GCF_943734635.1 Anopheles cruzii
CGGTGGGACTTCTCGTAAATAAAGAACGATCCGAAGCCGTTGCAATATACTAGTTGACTCCTGTGAGATTGATGAGGACGGACGAGAAAATTAGTTCCCGCTCGTCGCAGACGGGAGTGCGGTGGCGGCGGTTATTCGATTCGTTTGAATAATGACTTGTGTGTGTTCGGTTGGTGAATGTCGATGGTGTTGTTGAGACTTAGCCAACTACACAAAGCACCCGAGAGTCAGCCAATTATTTTCGAGCACCACCACGTTGAGTTGTTTGATGTAGGAACATTCTAGAGCACGGCTCGCTGGGCAAAAGTGGAAATGTTATTTTTGTTTACAATGAGAAGCGGCGTCGTCGATTGAACCCTTTTCGCCACTTAACACGTCAACGACCGTCGATTATGATCCGCATCCGGTCCGGCGGGGCCATGTTGGGTGAGCAGCTTGAGCATTGCCGGCTTGCGCACAAAATCTGCGTCTGCGATTGGGTAAAAATAATTCAACGAGAAGCGTGTAATAAGCCCTAAGTAGCCCCGTGTTAAGTAGCTTTCCAAAGGTCCCCCGACGAGAGCCGAAGGATACTCTTTGGAAGGTCTCGCTGGCAACAGTGAAAAGGGTCCCACAATCCGAAACCCTTTTTAACGCACTCGTCTTCTCGTTCGTCTTCGGCCGGCTTCTATTCCCACAGCGATCACAGCCCACCAGCCAGCCGAGAGCAAATTGACCGTAACACTTAGTACGCAGCACTCTGGAGGACACTCAAAGGCAGTGCCGCCGCGCCGTGATGTTGTTGTTTTTAAGGCTTTCGTCTTCGATGGACAAAAAGGGGTGCCGCTAAGAAACAATGGCCGAGCGCGCCTTTCGATGCCCACTGGGCGACGCACCGTCGGGTTGAGATACAATGGAAATTCGGTTCGCCTGTTCCGTGCTCGTGCGGAAGGAAATGGCAACCTGGAACGGGGAGGCTGGGGGAGGGCTGACTTTTGTTGGGCGTAAAACAATACGAACGCGTACGGCATCAAAAAGAGACTCCGGACGAGCACGCGGCACCGAAAAACAAAGGCCTCTCACCTGGAAAACTGCGAACCGAAAAACCGGTTGGCAATTTTCCTGCCTTTCCTGCTGAATGATGCAAAGGAAACACACACACACACACGCACCAATGAAAGAGAAAATGGAATGACATCTGACTTGGGTCTTTGTTATTGCTATTTCTTAAAACTGTCTCTCCCTCTATCGCTCTCTCACATGCTAACCTTTTTGTCTCGCTTCCCTTAAGTAGCTTTCCCCGAGAACCTTTGTTTGTCTTTGGCCGTGTGGCGGATGCCCCGATGGGATTGCCGGAATGGCCAGCCCCAAAAAAAACGGCTCACTATCCCTGCCGTCCGGTGATAGAAGAGGATGCGATTTCGAATGATTAATTCAGCGAATGCTTCGTGGGCGCCACGGGTAAGAAATCACTTTGTGGGGTCCAACGATGGATGGAAGTTGCCGCCTTACAGGAGGGAAGGACACGGTGGCGGTCTCCGCTCGTATGCTAAGGGTCGCTCTACAAAAGGAATTAACAAGTAAGCATATGGCTGGCTGGCTGGCTGGTTGGTTGACTTTCTGATCGATGTTTTGCTTTTGCTACCTGCTACGAAAAGGATTCTCTTGGTCCGAGGTGTCTTCGAGGAGCACTCGCAAAAGGACACAGGGAAAAAGGACACATACTGAGCGCCCGCGCCCGGTCACTTTCCCAGGGGGATTTTACGGGCTGACCTCAACACGTGAACCCTATGGAGCCCCCAGAGAGGACCGGAGCGAACCACTTGGGAGCAAAAAGGGTCTCGTACAATGTCACAGTCGGTGTGCGCGGTGCAGTCACCCCGTCTGTCCGAACCGGTCCCGCCGGCCGGTCGGTCATCGACGATTTGTAATGTTGAAAGTAATGTTGCACAATGACGACAATGGCTTCGGGGTACACGACTCGCCTGTGGTGTCGTGAGCGGTTGTAGAGCACAGGTTCCGAAGCCACCTTTGGCTTTCCGGGTTTCGGTGAAACATTCATCAGTTCCGCCCTCCTGTGTGTGCTTTTTCTAGTTTCATCATCCAGTCTCTTTCAAGTGTGACTTTCCTCCCGGCCCGGACCGGTTTGTCAAATTTGCTGCAGAAAGGTCTTTTCGAGGTCAGCGGCGCTATTTTATCTTAGATCTTTTGGAGGTCACATCGAAGCCGATTATGCCGTCGTCGTCACAGGCTGCAAAAGATTGCAGTCTGGTTTATGTATGAGTTTTAATTTCCGCCCTGTTTATGTGTCCCCCCCGAGTGTCATCTACTCCAAAAACGCCCCACCGCACACAGCTTTATGCTTTTATAGATTATCTGCACGCGAAACGCCAGCTTCAGCACAGCCTCTGCAGAGGTTTGACGAGATGAGCAGTGTCGTCGTCGTCGACGTGCTGTGCGCTGATTCTGCTGATGACGCGCTACGGCCGAGATAGTGTCGATGTCAGATTCTGGGTCCTTCCGGTTATGCACACATACTCAGCGCACTCACAACAGCAACAGAGCGACAAGAAAGTGATAGAGAGCGCACCCGTTCGGGGGGGGCCCCTTTTAACATTCATGTCATTTCACTGACATTTTTCTTCCTCCAAACGATGGTGCAAGATAATCGATAGCAAAGGCTCTGCTCTGTCGGCATACGTGCCGAAGCGGCACAACGAGATGATCTCGAGCGCCATGAGCATTGTGGTGGTGCGTCTACTGTTTTTTTTTTGGCAGCGGAAGTGCAGCTGAAACACAACCACCACCACCGCCGTCCCAAATTGACAAAAAATCGATCTATCGAACTCGGACTAAGGCGGCGGCTACCGGATCGTTAGAGACACTGGTGGTCCGGACCGATATCAAAACCCCGCACGAGAGTATGGGGTGCCAAGAATGCATAAATCAAAGCCCCCCGACGTGGCACAACATATCTCAACATAGTGTTTCGATGCGAACGGACCCAGAAGATAGAGATAAGTCCTTTTTATGCCAAAATATGTCTGACTCACTCTGTGAGTGATGACACTCGGGTTGATAAGCACATCAGAATGATGGCAGCCCGTTAGAGATTTTAAAGCCGATTGACGGTGACTTTTGTGAACTGCAATGGGCTCTTTCTTTGCGCGGCTTTACTCCAAATGATCGAATGAAACGGAATGGAACTATGCGAGGCGCTGCTACTCGTCTAATATTTTGTTTTGCTATGTTGGTACAGTCTTCATATGAACGTATGTGAAGTTTTATTTCAATCCGTCAGTTCATTTTTTATTTACAAGCCATTTAGAATCAAGGATCGTGCAGTTATTGAATTTTAATTTTTGGAAGGTTTAAAAGCAAAGGAAATTTATGAACGAAACTTGAAAGTAAATAAGAACTCTTTACCTTCACCTAAGAAGAATGAGTTACACTATAAAGATGGGTTGCTGTATTTCAACGTGGTAGTACAAGTCTTAAAGACGATTCACGTCGAGGACGTCCGAAAACAGTAGCAACACTTGAAATCGTAGGAAAAATGCAGGACATCGTATTGGAAAATCTTCGAGTGAGTGAGAGATTTTGTAGAAGCCCTAGGCATCTCATTGGGCAATGTAAGCAATATTTTTGCGTTGGGGGTTTCAAAATGTTTTTGAATGTTTTTTGTTTTTTCAAACTGAGTAATGAAGTGTATTTTAAAATTGTGTATCGATCCGCAAAACTTATATAAGAGCCTGGTGGTGACATTCCGTTTCTTGTGTGGTTTTGTTTTCAGCCAGGAAAGTTTCCTATTCTGTTCAAGGTATTTTCCACCAGCCGGATTGGAGAATCTAAAGAGAAGGTTTCTTTTTGGACTGAAAAAATGCAGCATAAAATACCAAACAAAATACCGAAAATCTAATAAAATATGAAATACACCGTCTTTCTACCCAAAGTGGAGGGCGAAGCCCACACGGGACGGAATCGTTAGCAAAGGCGGCGGCAGGGCATCTCATACGGCCAGTCGAGAGAGGTCGGCCATCCATCTTATCAATATTGAGGAGCACGACGGAAGGGAACGGAATCCTACTACTTTCTGCGGCACCACCATCGCGCGGGTCACGCCTTATACAACCCCCAATATCCACTCGGCCCTGTGGCAAGAAAAGCAAACAAGAGCAGGTACGGGAACCCCCAGGACAACGGGCGCGGGCGAAGATGGCCGCCGGCGACGCGAGCAAAGGCAAGTAAATATTTATAAACTTCCCACTCGACGGTAATTGACAGTTTGACGGAAATCAACTGTCCAATTACATAACAAATGACCACCGGCCGGCCGGCCACCCCCGGTCCGGCCGCCCCGCCCCGGTCCGGTCCGATTTCCCTTTGCATAAAACACCACCCAACGTGTGGCGTCGTGTGTGGTCAGTCAGCAGACATGTCAGTGGAAGTCAACATACGTCCCACTCACACACACACACACGGGCACGCGGACACTCTCTTTGTGACTTCCTTGGACACAGAAGGTAAAATAG
>NW_026454251.1:5011-10617 GCF_943734635.1 Anopheles cruzii
CTATTTTACCTTCTGTGTCCAAGGAAGTCACAAAGAGAGTGTCCGCGCGCTCGTGTGTGTGTGTGAGTGGGACGTATGTTGACTTCCACTGACATGTCTGCTGACTGACCACACACGACGCCACACGTTGGGTGGTGTTTTATGCAAAGGGAAATCGGACCGGACCGGGGCGGGGCGGCCGGCCGGTGGTCATTTGTTATGTAATTGGACAGTTGATTTCCGTCAAACTGTCAATTACCGTCGAGTGGGAAGTTTATAAATATTTACTTGCCTTTGCCCGCGTCGCCGGCGGCCATCTTCGCCCGCGCCCCGTGTGCCCTTCCTGGGCTGGTTTCCGTACCTGCTGTTGTTTGCTTTTCTTGCCACAGGCCCAAGTGGATATCGGGGGTTATATAAGGCGTGACCCGCGCGATGGTCGTGCCGCAGAAAGTAGTAGGGTTCCGTTCCGTCCCGTGCTCCTCAATATTGATAAGATGGATGGTCGACCTCTCTCGACCGGCCGTATGAGATGCCCTGCTGCCACCTTTGCTAACGATTCCGTCCCGTGTGGGCTTCACCCTCCACTTTGGGTAGAAAGACGGTGTATTTCATATTGTTGGGTACGGGATTTCGTTGGGTCGAAATGATTGGGGAACTGAATAAAAACGAGCGGGTCACTTTCCTACGTTGTGTATTTTTTATAAGAGAGCTACTTAACAACTAAACAGCACGCGCTTTTATAGGCTAAGGGATTACCCGAACAAAATAGGCACTCAGTTTCTCCATACTGAGAAGAAAAATTTCACGGCGAATTGTTTTCTCGCCAAGGGGCAGAAAGAGAACGCGACAGTGAGCAGTATTTTCTCTCTCTGTCACGCTAATATAGCGTCCAGTCCGCCACTCAAACTGTTAGAAAATTTTTCAACAGTTCATTGCCGAAGCGTCCAAGATACGACGTGTAAACAAATCGACATCGGATCATCGTCGTAATAAAAGTGTTTAAAAGTGAACTTTAAGCTGTTGCTTATCTCGGTAAGTAAATTTAAGCATCGGGAAGCATTTCTCGATAGGTATTTACTTTTAAATAGTGAATGTGCACCGCATTTGTTTACATTTTTAGCCGAGCAGTGTCATCGTGCCATTGGATGCCAGCGACGCAGCGAAGCCAGCGAACGATGCAATGACGATACAGCGGATACATGAAATGCTGCGGCGTAGTGCTTAATATACACGTAGAGCGTAGTGAAAAGTGTATGGTGGAAGCCAAAAAGTTAAATAATTGTAGAAAAATTGTATTTTGTGATACTAATAAATACAACTGTTTGTTTACATCAGTTCACAAGTGACAGCTTAATGAGGGGAAATGAATTGAGAGAAAGAAAAATAAAAATATAGGGGAAATTTCTCCACCCAGGCGCTCACGGCGGGCCCTCAATTTTAGGGCTGTAAGGGCCCGTTTAGTCCTATAACTGTACGATGACGTCACTTATAGCCCTAAAACGGCCATAGTGAGAGGGACTCTCAAAAGTTGAAATTCTGCGATTAAAAAAATGAAAAATTGAGTGAATTTTTCGTTCGGGTAGTTAGATTACGGATCATTAGTTCATTAGTTCATTTCGGAGCGCTCCGTGAGTGGCCCTCGTGGCTCCTGTTCTCTCGCTCTACCGCGCGGTCCTTCGGGATCACTTTCTATCTTAGTATCTAACACATATTTTATTAGATTTTCCGTATTTTGTTTGGTATTTTATGCTGCATTTTTTTCAGCCTAAAAAGTAACCTTCTCTTTGGACTCTCCAATCCGGCTGGTGGAAAATACCTTAAACAGAATAGGAAAATAAACTTTCCTGGCTGAACGCAAAACCACACAAGAAACGGAATATTATCACCAGGCTCTTATATAATTTTTGCGGATCGATGCACATATTTGAAATACACTCCATTGGTGAGTTTAGAAAAACAAAAAAACACAGCTTGAAAGCCCCAATACTTAAGTGAAAATATTGCATACACTGACCAATGAGATGCCTACGGCTTCTACTAAATCTCTTTCAATCGCTCGACGATTTTCCAATACAATGTCCTGCATTTTTCCTATGGTTTCAAGTGTTGCTACTGTTTTTGGACGTTTTGGACGTTTCAAGTGCCTTGACGTGAATCGTCTTGTACGAGTGCGTTTAAATTCAGCAACACATCTTTGTAGTGTAACTATTCTCCTTAATTGAAGGCGAATAGTTTTTATTTACTTTCAAGTTTCGTTCATAAATTTCCTTTGCTTTTAAACCTTCCAAAAATAAAAATTGAATCACTGCACGACACTTGATTCGAATGAATTAACGAATTGAAATGAAGTTCACATACGTTCATATGAAGAGTGTACCAATATAGCTAAACAAAATATTAGACGAGTAGCAGCGCCTCGTATAGTTCCATTCCGTTTCATTCGATCTTTTGGAATAAAGCCGCGCAAAGAGAAAGCGCGTTGCAGTTCACAAAAGTCACCGTCAATCGGCTTTAAAATCTCTGACGGTGCCATCATTCTGATGTTCTTATCAACCCGAGTGTCATCACTCACAGAGTGAGTCAGACATATTTTGGCATAAAAAGGACTTATCTCTATCTTCTGGGTCCGTTCGCGTCGAAACACTATGTTGAGATTTGTTGTGGTACGTCGGAGTGTTTGATTTATGCATTCTTGGCACCCCATACTCTGTGCGGGGTTTTGATTCCCGTCCGTACCACCAGTGTCTCTAACGATCCGGTAGCTGCCGCCTTAGTCCGAGTTCGATCGATCGATTTTTTGTCAATTTGGGACGGTGGTGGTGGTTGTGTTTAAGCTGCACTCCCGCTGCCAAAAAAAAAACCGTAGACGCACCACCACAATGCTCTTGGCGCTGGAGATCATCTCGTTGTGCCGCTTCGGCACGTATGCCGACAGAGCAGAGCCTTTGCTATCGATTATCTTGCACCATCGTTTGGAGGAAGAAAAATGTCAGTGAAATGACATGAATGTTAAAAGGGCCCCCGCTGAACGGGTGCGCTCTCTATAACTTTCTTGTCGCTCTGTTGCTGTTGTGAGTGCGCTGAGTATGTGTGCATAACCGGAAGGACCCAGAATCTGACATCGACACTATCTTGGCCGTGGCGCGTCATCAGCAGAATCAGCGCACAGCACGTTGACGACGACGACGACACTGCTCATCTCGTCAAACCTCTGCAGAGGCTGTGCTGAAGCTGGCGTTTCGCGTGCAGATAATCTATAAAAGCATAAAGCTGTGTTCTGCGTTTGCGGTGGGTCGTTTTTGGAGTAGATGACGCTCGGGGGGGACACATAAACAGGGCGGAAATTAAAACTCATACATAAACCAGACTGCAATCTTTTGCAGCCTGTGACGATGACGACGACGACGGCATAATCGGCTTCGATGTGACCTCCAAAAGATCTAAGATAAAATAGCTCCGCTGACCTCGAAAAGACCTTTCTGCAGCAAATTCGACAAACCGGTCCGGGCCGGGAGGAAAGTCACACTTGAAAGAGACTGGATGATGAAACTAGAAAAAGCCCACACAGGGGGGGCGGAACTGATGAATGTTTCACCGAACCCCGGAGAGGCCAAAGGTGGTTCCGGAACCTGTGCTCTACAACCGCTCACGACACCACAGGCGAACCATTGTCGTCATTGTGCAACATTACTTTCAACATTACAAATCGTCGATGACCGACCGGCCGGCGGGACCGGGCCGGACGGACTGGGTGACTGCACCGCGCACACCGACTGTGACATTGTACGAGACCCTTTTTGCTCCCAAGTGGTTCGTTTCGGTCCTCTCTGGGGGCTCTGTAGGGTTCATGTGTTGAGGTCAGCCCGTAAAATCCCCCTGGGAAAGTGACCGGGCGCGGGCGCTCAGTATGTGTCCTTTTTCCCTGTGTCCTTTTTCGAGTGCTCCTCGAAGACACCTCGGACCAAGAGAATCCTTTTCGTAGCAGGTAGCCAAAGCAAAACATCGATCAGAAAGTCAACCAGCCAACCAGCCAGCCATATGCTTACTTGTTAATTCCTTTTGTAGAGCGACCCTTAGCATACGAGCGGAGACCGCCACCGTGTCCTTTCCTCCTGTAAGGCGGCAACTTCCATCCATCGTTGGACCCCACAAAGTGATTTCTTACCCGTGGCGCCCACGAAGCATTCGCTGAATTAATCATTCGAAATCGCATCCTCTTCTATCACCGGACGGCAGGGATAGTGAGCCGTTTTTTTTTTTGGGGCTGGCCATTCCGGCGATCCCATCGGGGCATCCGCCACACGGCCAAAGACAAACAAAGGTTCTCGGAGAAAGCTACTTAAGTGAAGCGAGACAAAAAGGCTAGCATGTGAGAGAGCGATAGAGAGAGAGAGAGTTTTAAGAAATAGCAATAACAAAGACCCAAGTCAGATGTCATTCCATTTTCTCTTTCATTGGTGCGTGTGTGTGTGTGTGTGTGTTTCCTTTGCATCATTCAGCAGGAAAGGCAGGAAAATTGCCAACCGGTTTTTCGGTTCGGAGTGTTCCAGGTGAGAGGCCTTTGTTTTTCGGTGCTTCGTGCTCGTCCGGAATCCCTTTTTGATGCCGTACGCGTTCGTATTGTTTTACGCCCAACAAAAGTCAGCCCCCTGGTTCCAGGTTGCCATTTCCTTCCGCACGAGCACGGAACAGGCGAACCGAATTTCCATTGTATCTCAACCCGACGGTGCGTCGCCCAGCGGGCATCGAAAGGCGCACGCCGGCCATTGTTTCTTAGCGGCACCCCTTTTTGTCCATCGAAGACGAAAGCCTTAAAAACAACAACATCACGGCGCGGCGGCACTGCCTTTGAGTGTCCTCCAGAGTGCTGCGTACTAAGTGTTACGGTCAATTTGCTCTCGGCTGGCTGGTGGGCCGATCGTTGTGGGAATAGAAGCCGGCCGGCCGAAGACGAACGAGTAGACGAGTGCGTTAAAAAGGGTTTCGGATTGTAGGACCCTTTTCACTGTTGCCAGCGAGACCTTCCAAAGAGTATCCTTCGGCCCTTTGGGCCGCCGTCGGTCGTCGGGGGACCATTGGAAAGCTACTTAACACGGGGCTACTTAGGGCTTATTACACGCTTCTCGTTGAATTATTTTTACCCAATCGCAGACGCAGATTTTGTGCGCAAGCCGACAACGCTCAAGCTCTTCGGATGCTCAAGGCCCCGGACCGGATGCGGATCATAATCGACGGTCGTTGACGTGTTAAGTGGCGAAAAGGGTTCAATCGAAGACGCCGCTTCTCATTGTAAACAAAAATAACATTTCCACTTTTGCCCAGCGAGAGCCGTGCTTTAGGATGTTCCTACATCAAACAACGCAACGTGGTGGTGCTCGAAAATAATTGGCTGACTCTCGGGTGCTTTGTGTAGTTGGCTAAGTCTCAACAACACCATCGACATTCACCAACCGAATGAACACCACACACAAGTCATTATTCAAACGAATCGAATAACCGCCGCCACCGCACTCCCGTCTGCGACGAGCGGGAACTAATTTTCTCGTCCGTCCTCATCAATCTCGCAGGAGTCAACTAGTCTATTGCAACGGCTTCGGATCGTTCTTTATTTACGAGAAGTCCCACCG
>NW_026454252.1:0-4955 GCF_943734635.1 Anopheles cruzii
CGGCCGTTGATGCTTTCGTTTGATTGGTGTTCCACCTCAGAATATCTAGGGAGCAGCTCTAGAGCGCCAGCTCCCCGCTACCTACTTGTTCTTCTTCTCCCTCTTCCTCCTTCCCGTGGTGTTTGGTGTAGAGATTTCAGTGACACCTGCATGGGCGCACAGCACTTACTTTCGTAGCGAGATCGCTGCCTTACAGCGGCCCGGCCGACGTCGCGAGCGCCAGGCAGAGTCCGGCCAGAGCCTGCAGCATGAACGGTGACACCAATCGGTGCTGGGAGATGGCTGTGAACGAAACGGTAACATATCTTCGTAACTTCTTCGGCCCTTTTGTGTGGATCCCGAACCCGAACGCTCGCGATTAAAGTCTGAGACTTCATCTGTTTTTCATCTATTATGGGCTAACATTTCTGGAGCGCGATCACTTCACTCACTCACTTCAAGACATTTCCCATCGCCTGAGTGCCTTGGGAATGATTAGAAAAAAGTCTTATTGGGTTCCACATGAACTGAAAGGAACCGAGAGAACCATTTGCGAATTACTGCTTCCGTTTCAGAAAAGAAAGGGGTTCTTGTACCAAATCATCACTGGTGATAAAAATTGGATTCACTACGAGAATCCTAAACACAAAGAGCCCTGGATACAGCCTGGTGAACCGGGTCCATCGCAACTTTGGCAAAATATTAACTGTGGTGGGATATGAAAGGTACGGTGTACTGTGAGCTTACAAAATGTGATTAAATTATTGACGGACAACGTTATAGACATCAATTAATGCAATCGAATGGGCGAACATCAAAGACTTGGGCCGAATGTACGACCTAATTTCGCAAAGCTGTATAGAGTTGCCTGGAAACCCGTTTTGGGTCGCATAAAAGTCGGCGATTTCAATGGGGCTTGGGCTTGGGTTCCTGTTGATTTGCGGCCTAAGGCTCTGAACGATGCTGTCAACATCCACACAGCAGCTCCTGAGATCTGACCCAGAAAAGGAGCTATTATTCGCAGCAAAGTACGACCTTAGGATCAGCACGGTGTCATTGATTATGAGCTGCTTATGGCGCTCATAGGCGCTCAAGACCCCAAAACCATGGGCATCACTCACCGCCGGAGCCGCGCCAGTTGATGAGCTTCTGGTTGCGCAGCTCGTCCGTGGTTGGGATGTAGATGATCTGCGACGACTCGCGGGTCGCCTGCGGTATCGCGTCGATCCGGGCCAGACACTTGAGCACCAGCTTGCCCTTGAGCCGCCCGAGCCGCTTCTCGTCGATGTAGAACCGTATCTCGAGGGTCCGCGAGCGCAGCAGAAACCCATCGTTCTCGACCGTCGTCTCGTGCTGGGGCTGCAGGTACTCGGACGGCACCTGTGGACGGGACGGGATGCCTCAGACCAGAACCACCGTGGAGGGCCGAACGAACGAGCCCGATACTTACGTTGCGGTCGTTGATGAACCAGTAGAGCCGGGCCGGCGGACTGGACATGTCCGACGAGCAGTTGGCCACCACGAAGTCCCCGAGCGCGTAGTTGTGCTGCACCCCGTTGTGCTGCAGCCCGTTGATGATCGGGTCGTACTGGGGGTAAACTGTGGCGTAGAATTAAGTTCTCATTAGTTCGGCAGCTCAGAAATGGACGCCATTCTTTACTGTTGGGCACCACTCTAATGGAGCACGGATCAGATCAATCAATTGTGCCGCACGCTCTCTCTCTTTCTCACTCTGAAACTGAGCTCGTTTCGTGTTTGGTTTGGGGCCACGAACCACGTGGGCCCGCATTTGGCTACGGCACCTGGCGCACGTTCTCCGGTCGGTCGGTCCAATTAATCATGCCGCTACTTTGCTAATGAACGTCTTCGAGAAGGGCTTTCGGGGCGCTGCCGAGAATGCAAACTTTCCGCCACCGGGAGGGTGCCGCCAAAGCACGTCCACTCCCGGGCCCACCCGGGCTAATTCGCGCACTGCAATTTCGAGCAGTTCGAGCAGTTCGGTACGCGCTCGCGCGGCGTCAGTCAGTAATGGATCGAATTAAACCGATCGTTGCCCCACCGACGACGGGGTCACGTGACGGGGGGGGGCCGGTGCTCACCCCGCGCCACCCAACCACACCCCACACCGAAGGCGCGCAAATTGATGGCTAATTAATGTTGCTTTTTGGTGTAATTAATATTACGCCCCCCCACCCCCCGCGAAAGTTTCTAATTTTTCATAATTACCCTCTCCCAGCCGACGATGGCCGACGGGCAGCCGATGGGCCCACTTGGGCCACGGAACGGTTAGCGCCTGAAGTTATGCCGTCATACCAGCCGCCGACGCCTGCAGTTAGACAAACCGCGTGGCCTAGCAGCAGACGCTCGCACCAGGTGCTCACTCGCTGCCTCGCAAAGGATAATGATGAAACACCCACCAACCCACCGGCCATCCCCCCCCCCCCCTTCTCACAGCCCAAATTGTGTGGTGTGGGGAGAAAACAAACAAACCGAACACTTGTAACCGCCGCGAGGCCGAGCAATCGAGCGAGAGAGAGAGAGAGAGAGAGAGAAGGTGAGGCAGAGAACGGAAGAGCAATGGAGCAACTTTTGCTGTTTGAGCGATGCGAGCCACCGGCCGTCCTGGCGAGCATCTCCCCCCACCCCTCTCCGCGTGTGCCTTACTTTACTCTCGCCCGCCTTTGGTTCTTCGTTCGGTTCGTTGTGCGGGTTTCGTTTTCTTTTCAGTACTTTCAGGGCCTGGACCTGGGTGTTTGGAGATTTTGGGTGCGGGGAGGGAGGGTGGTAGAAAGTTTGTTCCGTTTGCTTCCGGACCGGACTCCTCTTTTGTGCACCACCAAGCCGGCATCGGACCCGAACCTTACTGCTACGTGGACGCCCGTTGAACCACGTTCAGCAGAGCTCCTAGCGGACGGGGTGGTGGGAACAGGGGGAAATCGGGAACGGGATAATGAATCGCTCAGCGGTGACTAATTTTTCTTCGCCCGTTTTGCCCGCCACGAGCCGCCGCCGCCGCCGCTGGAAAATCGGATCTCGGATGCGGCGCACGTGACGCCGGGCTCACGTGCGTGAGCAGCGTTCGTGAACCCGGACCCCGCGCCGTGCTCACGTCCTGCGCTACACACACTCTATCACACCGATACCGATGAGCGGGTGGGGTGGTCACGGGGCTTTCTGATGTATATTGTTCATTAGGTCCGGCAGCGAACCGGTGATACACCCGATGATCGGACTTCCTGCCCGGGACCAGTTAGCCTCGCACACGCACACCAGTTAGGGCGTGCGTGTGGCGAAACGTACCTTCCGTGCCCTCCTTTGCGGGCTCTCCTGCCGTGCCCCTGTCGACGATTTACGCGATTCATCGCCGAAACGGCACCCGGCAGCGTAGGCTTCAGACGTTTCAGAGTTGAGGATGCTTGAGACACCGAACAACATCGCCTCGCCCACCGCTTCGGCTCGCCCAAAAACGGGCACAAAAGGCGTGCCACCTTTTAATTGTTGTTGCATAACTTCGGGCGGCATCCGAAACCGTTGGCTCGCATACATTTAGGCGCCGCCGGGGCACCGAATCGAGCCCGATGCGGATCGGGGGCTACGGCGAAAGGCAGTGCAGTGCACCGTGCTCGTTACACACCCAGCACACAATGCGATGCAAACATACGCACATACACACACACACACCACGTGGTTGGAGCATATTGGCTTCGATTTAATATTAGATAATTAGTTTATCAACTGAATTAGCCGTAGTGCTACCTTTCCACACACACACAAAGCACACACACACAAAGCACACACAAAACACACACACACAGACAGCAAAGCCTGCAGCGGGCTGCTTTGTACCGGTTTTTGTACAGGTAAGCGAAGCATATTATCGCTCGCTCGCTGCCACGCAATTATTGCTGCAGTAGCGCCGGCTAAGGCGTACGTGAACCGGCCCCTTACCCCCCCGGGCCCTTCCCCCGTAATCCCAACCCAGGGCGACCACTTCTAGCGCGTGGCGGCCACCCCAGTGGCGGCGGCGGCGGCTAATTAATTCAAATTTAATTCATATTGCCCGAATAATTTTCAATCAATTTATTCTGGGAACAGCACAATTAAGTGGATGCCGCCGGCGGCCCGCGGTACTGGTGGCGGTGGCGGCGGCCTTGTTGCGCTCCATTGTTTGTTTTACCCGCGGCGGCGGCGGCGGTGGTTGGTTAGGGGTCGTTTTTTGTTCCATTTCTTTGCGTGGCTGCTGCTGCGGCTGGCTGGGAGGCTGCGTGGGGGGGGAGGCACAAAACTCACCCACCCAGCCCGCAAATCAATCACCGAGAGGATTACACATGTGCCGATGGGTGGGCTGGGTGGTCGTGGGCTTTTCTTACGGGCAGGATTTGAAGGGGTTGGGTCGAGAAATCCTTGCGCTTCTCGCCGCGCGCTCTCTCTCTCTCTGGCCCGTGAAGGCCCGGACGCCTACTTATGCAAATGGAGGTGCCTCTCACGGGGCGAAGGGGAGGGGGCTTCGGAGTAGACCCCCAGGCTGCTCCAAACACACACACACACACACCCATCGAACGGTAATCCGTCGGACGCACGCACGCCAGACGGAGCCCCGGCTGCCGGTGACAGGCCACCCCGGGTGCATGAAGATGCATGCGGTGAGGAGGGGTGGGTGGGGCAGGGAATGGAAAGCCTTCGATCCTGTTCCACAGTCGCTCCACCACGCGCGCGCCTCGGCAGAGGTCTGTTGCTGACGGGTTGCTGGATTGGATGCCGGCTCAAGGAAAAGAAAACAAGATGGTGCTGGGGAAGAGGGGTGGCGGGGGGTGGGTGGGTTGAGGTAGGCCGCGATGATGTTGTTTCTAGCTTCAAATTCGAAGCTCGCTGCCCGCTGCCTTCTTTGAGAGCCTTCACCAACCCACCCCATCTGATGGTAGTTTGAAGGATCAGCTCTTTTTTGCGCCCATATCCTTTCCCCTTTCTCGCGATGG
>NW_026454252.1:5455-10581 GCF_943734635.1 Anopheles cruzii
GATCAGCTCTTTTTTGCGCCCATATCCTTTCCCCTTTCTCGCGATGGGGAGAAGCGTGGGACTCCGGGCAGGGGTGGGAGGGTGGCTTACGCGAGGAACGCTGGATTACGTTCGGCACGGTCGCGGAAGTGTCGCCAGGACTATCGGTATGCAGCAGTGTAGGTGCGTCGAGATGGGAACCCCTTTTGGCCGGCGGAGGTGGTGCTGGGAAGGAACCACCCCTGAGGGTGGGAAGGGCGAGGATTCGGCGCATTCGCCTTTGCAGCTGTACGTTTCATATCTGGCAACAACCGCCAAGCGGTCTTGGTCTGCCTCACCAGAGACAATGTTAATTGCTGTTGCTTTCTGTAACCGTGTGTTTTGACGTGGGCTTGGTTGTCTAGCGTTACGACAACGACGACCGTTACCGACTGCTGTATCAACCTAGGACTATAAGGATTTATTAATGGTGCTGGTCTCATTCCTTGGTCTCACGACCCGAACAATAAGTCACTCATTTTCTCTATACTGACACGAAATATCTCACTTGGAACACTCATCTCACCAAAGGCCAGAAAGAGAGCGCAACAGCGAGCAATATTTTCTCTCTCTGTCACGCTAACATAGCGTCCAGTCCGGCACTCAAACTACGAACTTTTGCAACAGACCATGGAATTATATCCAACAGTTCGCAGTGCAGAAGCGCAGAAGGTACGGTGTCAACAAATCGACGACGCATCATCGACGTAAAAATAGTGTTTAATATTTAATTTTAAGCAGTTGCTTATTTCGGTAAGTAAATTTAAGCATCGGAAAGCATTTATCGATAAGTATTTACTTTTAAATCGTGAAAGTGCACCGGTATCTGTTTATATTTTTAGCGGACCATGAAATGGAGCAAGGTGCCATCCTGCCATTGAATGCCAACAACGCAGCGGGTGATCCAATGACGATACAGTGGATGATAAAGGATACATAAAAACCGGCGATGCAGTGTACTAAACACAAAAGTGAAACAATTTTAGTAAAATTGTAGCTTTGCGATTCAAATAAACACTGTTTGTTTACATAAGTTGACATCTGACAGCTGAATGAGGGGAATATGGATTGGGGAGAAAGAAAAAATAAAAATATATAGGAGAAACCTCTCACGTAGGTACTCACGGCGGGCTCCCAGTTTTTGGGCTAGTAGAGCCGTTTTAAGGCTTGAGATTGAGTATTGAGGTTGAACAGGATTGAGTTTCTACTAGCCCTAAAACGGCCATAGTGAGAGGGAGGTCTCAAAAGTTGAGATCTGCGATAAAAAAAAAGAAAAATTGATTCCTTTTTTTGTTCGGGTGGCATCCATTGCTTCGCCTTGCACCAGACCAAGGCCTCAACGCAGACCTTCAGTGTCATTCAGCAATGTCAACTAGAAACAACCCCGCCCGTAAATACACACGGTTACAGAAAGCAACGGTAGAAGTAGATCACACAAGTCTACCGGGACTACCGGTGTAAAACCATTCGGATAGCCGTCCGAGGAAGGCAACGTAACGCCGCGTCCACACTATGAGATATCTGGGACAGATTTTTTTCTGTGTTGGCGTCCACACTAGCAGATTCTGGGCGAAAAATCTGTGAGCCCCAGTGAAGGAAATGACAGTTCGTTGGTTTTTGTTTTGATTTTTCAGTTTTCTTTCCTTCTCCTTCTATTGCCGTCTTTGTCGTAATCTGGTCCGCGATCGAAAATCTATCCCTTTTTTTGGCCAACTGTCAAATTGAAAAGAAAACCACCTAAATATTTCGAAACGCGTAAAATATCCCATAAACAAAAGGAGCTCAACAGCAACTCAAAGTAGCGCACGGCACTCTAGATATTGAGTGACAGATTCTGGGACTACCAAAGATTTTGGCCCAGATTCTCATAGTGTGGACACCGAGTTAGAAGAAAAAGGCGTAAAGTGATGGAGATCTAGAACACAAGCGTAATAAGGGACAGTTGAAGCTGGGGCTATGCAGAATGTTTATAATCCCAGCACTCAGATACGCATCTGAGACTCTGGACTCTCTCCAAAACGGCGAACTATACGCACTGAACGGTCGGTTGTGAGTGTTAAACGATAACCGCTGCCTATCGTACACACCGGACCACACAATAATTGACAGCTTGGCCCTAGATGCTGCAGGGCTGCGGGCCGGAAGTCGGATGCGCGCCGACTACGTCCGGAAAAAATGTGGCCAACGACATCCACCGGATGGGTGCGCCCAGATTGATTATCCGGAACACCCGGGTTGCGGGGCGCACGATTGGCAACGTGAGTGGGTGGGTGGGCGGTCGTCTCGGTTGGCCAGGCAAGGCAAGGCAAGGGCATGAAATGAAATTAAACGAAGAAATCTGATTTTCCTGCCAAAACCGAAAATTCTGCCACGTCACCGTAAAGAAACAATAAATTTTCCACTACATTAACGCTGGCGTGGGCACCCGCGGGAGTGGCGAGGGGTGGTGGGGTGGGGGGGGGAGGCGGCGGCACTGTTCGAATGATAGAAGATTCGCCTCTCCCGTTCGGCCACTGCGGCCGGAACGCTGCGTCTAGAGCCGCCCGCCCGAAGTGATTGAAACTCTCTCTCTCTCTCTCTCTCTCTCTCTCTCGCTCTCTCTCTCTCGCTCTCTCTCTCTCTCTCTGTGCTCCTTTGGCTCCCGAAGGCGTACGATCCGAGGAAATCTTTTCGTCGTCTTCCACCCCCACCACCTCCATAGCTAAGCCCCCCCAGCCAACGAGGCATGACGGGCCACGGGAGCCACGCAAAGAGGACGACATTTCTCCTGCTCCACTGCAGCTTCTACCGTTCTTCTACCGCCCCCGGCTCGCCCCTCCCAACCCTGCTGCTGCTGCTGGTTCTTTTCTAGCCTGCCGCCACCGCTCAGAGGCTCCTGGTTTGAGGGGAGCGGGGTTGTCGAGCCCCGAAAACAAGATGACAGTCGTGAGAATGCAGAAAATCTCGGCACCCCAATCTTTCTGCTGTGTGTGTGTGTGTGTGTGTGCTGGTGGGAGGTCACGAGAATGTGATAATAATAATCAAATCTCATCCCTGCCTGGCTCACTGCCCGGCCCGGCCCGGCCCACCCTCGTTCGCCTTGGGAATGCTAAAAAGCCTTCCCCGAGACCGATCCTGGTGGGGATCCGGAGCAGGACCTAGTGCGACGGACCTGTGCCACGTTCAGCACACCACCACTGCGCCCCCCCCTTCCCCGATATGGAAGCGCGCTCGTCAATGTCATCCCCCCCACCACCCCGTCGCTCTCACAATGCCCGGGGCTGTGTCGGACACCGTTCACCGTTCGACTCGCTTTTGGAGAGGAGGATTCGCCCGACCGACCGACCCACGCCACCCACGCGCCCACCGTCACCGCGTCGATTCGCGAAAAGATTTTTCCCTCCATTCCGCGCCGCTAGTCGCCGCCGCCGTCGCCACGGCTGCTTGCTCCTGCGACGATAATTCGACGTTTTAAAATTGGCCACTCCTCTTTCGCTGCTGCGTCGTGGTCGTTGTGGGGTTTGTTCGATCGTTCTCATCTTCTTTTCGGTCCCTCTCTCTCTCTCTCTCTCTCTCTCTCTCTCTCTCTCTCTCTCTCTGTCTCCCCTCTTTCTATCATACTTCCATCTGCTGCTGTTATTTTCGCTACTTTCTCTTACCTCATTTGTTTCTTTGTTACTATTGTTCCATTTTGTTGTTCGGTTCCCTGCCAGAACCGGCGGCCATTGTGATTCGACTTGCCGGCTGCTGCGTCGCACTCGTGCCACATGGTGCCCCACCCCACGCCATGCCCACCATTGTTCCGCGCATTTTCCTGTTTTGCTTTGTGAGATCACTTTCGCCATCTTAGGCATTAGGAGCTTCCCCGGTGATGCTAGGCGGTGATGGGTGTGGGGAGGGGAAGAGGGCTGTCAGGTAGGTGGGCGAGCGGATGCTAGAGATGCGGGTCGGAGAGTTATCCTGCAGGCGCCGGCACTTAACCTTTCCGAGTCCTGCCGCAGTCCAGGCGTAGTCGGGCAACTGCAAAGCAAAGTGCTCGACTCGTGCACTCACACACACACACACACACACAAAGAGCCACACACACACACATAGATGAGGAGAACCACAAAACAAACAACGGAAGGATGATGGAAAAGAAGAAAAACGGCAGATAATTGTTCCAAAACGAGAGGACCCGCCCTGGAGTGGCGCGGACGTGGGAGCGGGGAGCAATGGGTGGACAGGAGGGGTGAAGGGGTATGCGAAAAGCGACAGCGAGCGATTAAAACAATGCGCGTCCAGCCCACAACAAAGCCGCAGCCGCGAAACAAACGTCGGTGTCCTCGGTTCCAAGAGTGGCCAGGAGTCAGGAGCCCTTATGGAGCCGGGGGCGACACCTACCGACCGGCGAACTGGACCCGGAAATGCGTCACTCAGAACCAAATCGAATCCCCGGAGAAACCTTCCGAGTCACCCGCCGAGTCGGCTGCTCAAGTCCTCGGTGTCGTTGCCCAAGTCTCGGACGAGCCCAGGTCCGACCAGAAGCTACAGGCCCCCCCCCTCTACATCCTACGTCGAGCTATCGCTTTCAATAATTAATGTGTGCATTTGTCATGCGAAGAAGCAGCAGCCGAAACACTTCTTTCTTGGGCGCTTTAATTTTGTATAAATTAATCTCCATAAGCGCCGGCAGAGGGCGCGCCATTGTTTCGTCCGCGCTAACTAATTCATCTTGGGTACGAAAGTAGGGAGCGAGTTGAAATTAAATTCCGTTCACCCAGGTTAGCTACCCCACAGGGGTGGGGGGAGGCGGGTACCTGGGCGGCTCACCTGACGGTCCTCTGTAAACCAACCCGCTGAGGCCGTAAATCCTCTCAGCAAATCCCATCCTCCTCGAGGCCTGACGACTGACGACTTCCTCGCCCTCGACGGTCGCTTAACACACATAGGCACACCACCACCACCGTCCCGTGGGTTGGGCCGTCATTCAAAACGCTTCTCGGTACACGCTTCTTGCCACGTGGCCACCGTGGCCACGTGGCGATGCCGTTCAACACCGGCTTTCCCAACGGTTCCAACTTTTACAAGATGGCACCGCGCCGCTGAGGCGCCTCAGAATTCCACCGCGCGTGTGTGTGTGTGTGTGT
>NW_026454253.1:0-4660 GCF_943734635.1 Anopheles cruzii
ACCTCTAATTTAATCGTTCTTGTGGTGGATGCTTGTGCCCAGCTTAATGTATCGGTGGAGAAGGCAGACCCGGGAAACAATGCAGCTGCGCGAACGCTGTTCTTCGAAAAGAATCACGTTTGGGTAAATAATAAGCGAATACCCAATGTGACCACCCGAACTGCATCTTCTGGTTGGTATAAACATCGGACTGAGCATAAACGATCGTCGCCTGGGTGGCGCGATCCTGTTCATGCTGGGTCCGATGTTTATATCAACTTCTGCCTTCTACACCAATACATTGTTTCATCTAAGCTGAGGCTTCATCCACTACAGTTCTAAATAAGTTTTTGGTATCTTACTGTCCACCAACCAGCTGCTGTTTACCAACAGTGTGGCCTTGGCTCCGCTCGACCGAAAGGCCACGGTTATTTCGGTTCGTGCCCGAAGCTGTACGAAATCAAATTACATAGGCGTACAGCGCCATTCGTGCGGAAAAAGACCACTTGACCACTCACCGGAGCGGAGCCAGCGGGTCAAATGGATCGGCTGATCGTGGAACGGGGCGAAGCAAAGTAAGACATGCCCGTTGGTTAATGGTGCACGTTCACTCGGTGCACTCTGCAAACAGCGGTCACCAAAACGCATGTTTACCCACCGAGCTGCACCGTCGATTGACCTGAAGTGCATGCCCTTTTGAACGGCCACCACGGTAGCTGGCTGGCCGTGAAAGCACCATTATCAAGCCATTTTCCGGCCCTTCGCTCACAAACGACCGTGGCGTCCTTCACACACAGCAGGATTGGTGGGCTCGAGTTTTGAGCGAGCGTCCCCGAATCCCCGAGCTCTATTACGAGCGCTTCAACCAACCGATTCCCACCGGGGAACGCCTCGGGACAGGAAAAGGAATGCTTCCTCCGACGCATCCGATCCGAATTCGATGATAAATGACGATGCTCAAACATCATAAAGTAATTGTTCGTCGGACCCGTCCTTTGGCAGCGGTCACCTGTGGCCGACGGTGGTGTAATAGAAACCGGAACCGGTACCAATCGACGCCAGTAATTTAGCACCGGTATCGTTCCGGGTTTCTAGCCGGCAGGCCGCAGGACCCCCCACCCCGTCTTCAACTGAGCTGCATGCAAGCGGTCTCGGGAGAACGCATCCGCTATCGAAACGCCTTCCCCCCAGAGTGTCGTGTACGTGTTGTCGGCTGTTCCGGTGGCAAATTACTGTCCGGTTCCTGAAGGGTTTTCGATGTCGATACCATAAATTAAGCTCCCAAGCGCCCTGCATGGCATCGGTGCTTGTCCGGTGGGTTCGGAATCTCGTATTAAGTCTCGGAACTCCAGGACCCTAGAAGGTAAGGTACGAGTCTCTTGGGACGATCATACTATAGCTTCCCAGTAGGTCTCTGTGTTTGCCGGGTCGGAGCAAGAAAAATTAGAACATCAAATGTTTGTGATTTATTGGAGATTGGATTTATCGGAATCGTTTGAATTTAGAGCATTGCTAGGGGAATCTAGAATGACCTCCGAGACTGGCCCTCGTACAATTTGCGTTCATGCTCCTAGACACCGTCCGTCCCGTGTCAAACTGAAGTAGATAATGTTATGTACTGTGACTAAACCTTTTCGTGGTTCATTTGAATGGCATTTAAAATTACATTACCAAAGCCGCTTTGGTTGCCTACACTGAAGAAACTCATGCATGGGTGACATTGTAATTGTTCTCTTTATTCCAACAAACTGTGCCCCACCAGGAAAAAGGCAAGAATCGTGACGGAACATTAGTTTGCCGCCATCTCACCTGAACCAAAGTTGAACCAATCGTAATGCCCAAGGCACAGGGGTGGGTGGGGCTCGTTGTGGAGTACCAATTTGTTGCGGTCACACCGGGGAGGTGTGCGATGGGACAAAAGTTCATCAAGTCATGAGTCATATTCGGTGGAGCAAAGTTGGAAAAATTAGGTTTGCTGCTTCCGGAAAAAGGGCCAACCACCGGCCCAAGCCGGAGAAAGAAAACTTTCGCACAATCGCACTTAGCGATAATATTTGGCCAGCCCGAAAACTGTTCCTTACGAGCTCCGAAAGCGGTCCGCCTTACGAGGCATACATTGCAGGGATTGCCCTAAACCATAGCCAATGCGCACGGAGACAATCGGAAAGTGTTCAAAGAGTCATTACCATTTTGGATAAACTTGTTCCGGCCACAGAAATAGTCGTGCTAGTCCCGGACCGATGAAGCCCCACGGCGGTGGACTTGGACGGTCGCAAGAACCGACTCGTCACCGATGGGGCCACCTACCACGCATCCTAATGACCAACATGCTCAAATAGTCATCAGGCCGTGCCGAAGACGATGCGTGCTCCTTGGCCAGTGTTCTAACTTTTTGTTGAGCACCCCACCAATATCGCATAAGGACCTAAACGCTGACCAAGAATCGGAGGCTGCTCGGCGCTGCCGATGACAAAAAGAGTGCTACCAAAGCTCACACATACGCTATTTAAATACCACTTCCGGTGCGAACGGTGAAGCCAGAGCCCATAAAGGCACCACGGCACCCAAACCCAGCGAGTGGTTTCCACTTCGGGAAGATCTCGGAGCGCTGCACCAGAACCGGGGCCGTACGGTAATGGAGAAATTTTCCAATCAATTGCTGCGGAATAATAATGTTTCAATATCTCCTAATGTCATATATGCTTAAATACGAGATCGAGTGGAGGAAACCATAATTGCATTGATGCTGCACGAGCCGGGAGATGGGACGCCCAGATAGGACGCACGATGGCACGTACGCCAGCTGCCTACATGCTGTGCATGGTGCCACGGTTCGGGCGCAAAGGCGCCCCCATCTGAAGACGGCGGATATCACGAGCACCAGAAAATGACATTCGTATCGATGCGTCTGCCGCAGGTTCTTGGTTCATTTTGCAAATTCGTTCATTTTTGGTTTCCGTTGGTTGGGCTAGTTGGGATGCTTGGGCGGTTCAACGGAGGAGCAACTTTATGACGTACCCGGTTTCACTTCCAGCACAATGACATCGGTCCTATGGAAGGGAAGGTTTCGAAAGGGCGAAAACCTCATCGTGGGCTGGCACGAGATACTTGAAGCGGTATTGAATTCTAGAGAATTTATAATCGTTCCGCACGCTTCATTGAATAGCGCATCAAAATCGGTTGGCCCAACGATGGATTGGTTCGGGCAGCCTTCGTTCGTGCATTCAATTTTAACCAACAGATGAGTCGCTGAGAAATTGACTCGTACCAGCCAATGGCGTTTGAATGATGATACAATTTTGCAATAGCGGAGTCTTTTGGTATTTATGTACATGTGGGCTTTGAGGCTGGCGCGTACAAGGCATTTACTGGAGTGCAACTTGTCACAACAATCGGATAAATGCGTCTATTTATCTCATCTATCGTAAAAATTATAATACCTTTTTTTTGTGGAATATTAAATGTCTATCTTAGGTCGAACTTAAAGTTCTCTCATTCTTTCATTTAGTGTTATTGAGCGGACTGAATTTCGCGTTGATCTTTGAAGTTCTTATTAAAGTAGCGTATCTTATTATCTTAGTATCTTAGTGAGTATCTTATTGAAGCACAAAGCCAGACACTCCGTTAGCGATTGTTATTTCTAAGGCAAACTCATTCGCCTCAGGCAATGGGCACGAAATAACTACTCCAAAAGTCATTACCCGATGCACCTAAAGCTGGTCGAGTTTTATTAACTTCAAATCTACCAAAATGGCGCTGGCGCCACTACGAATGTTTTCATTTTATTCATATTTGGCCACTACCCATGCTCCCACCTTGCACGGAGCACAATGGCGCATATGTTGCCGTTTTGCAAAAAAACCTCACATACACTAAACTGGCCTGCCCTTAAACTCCGACTCCGGCCCAGCGTGCTGGCTGCAACTTTCCTATTCCACAGATTAAATATGGAAAGTTTGGCAAATCTCGCTCACAGGAAAATTAGATCGCCGCCAGCTGCAAGTGCCGAGTTCGGACCGAATTTGCCCTGTTGGTGGCGATTGTAGTCAGTCGCCATATGCCCTTTGCCGGTGCCATCGTCGGGTACGGCCAGCGCCAGTAAACCACGCGAACGTGGCGGACGCTGCTCACTTCATCTTACACTCTCCCGAAACCTGCACTCCATTAGTAGCCGTTTCATTTGGATTGTTCATCTTTCGGCCACCGCCGGTTATGATGAACGATTTTTGGTAGCTGAGTTGCGACCGTACTTGCAACATGCGGTCCAGAGCGGGCCGAGCAGGGTGCAAGGATTAGCCGGTGGCGATACAACGGTGCTGCGGTGGATCATTTGCAACTCGAAGGGATATTGCCCTACAAAAACCCGCAAGCCTCCACCAGCGAACCGCCATTCGAACCCACGAGAGGCCAGCTACAGAAAGGGATTTTTGCTACAAATTATACACTTTTCATGCTTGGCATGTTTTTCGCCGGCAACCCGTTCGGTTCCACTGTGTCCCGGGTTCTGGTGTCAGGTTGTGCCGGACCGGGTCCGAAAGACGATCCACCGGAAAACGAGGACCGCGTTCGCTTCTGTGTGGTGTGGGATTTGAAGCTACTCGTGTGACGAGCACGATTGGCTGGAGCCTTGGAATGCGCGATATGCACAAGCTGACCACTTTCGGGAAACGGTTCGGGTGCG
>NW_026454253.1:5160-7866 GCF_943734635.1 Anopheles cruzii
CGCACCCGAACCGTTTCCCGAAAGTGGTCAGCTTGTGCATATCGCGCGTTCCAAGGCTCCAGCCAATCGTGCTTTCTCACACGGGTAGCTTCAAATCCCACACCACACAGAAGCGAACGCGGTCCTC
Organism: Anopheles cruzii; assembly: GCF_943734635.1. Lineage (NCBI taxonomy): Eukaryota > Metazoa > Arthropoda > Insecta > Diptera > Culicidae > Anopheles > Anopheles cruzii. The sequence goes on from NW_026454253.1 coordinate 5,288, forward strand.
GTTTTCCGGTGGATCGTCTTTCGGACCCGGTCCGGCACAACCTGACACCAGAACCCGTGACACAGTGGAACCGAACGGGTTGCCGGCGAAAAACATGCCAAGCATGAAAAGTGTATAATTTGTAGCAAAAATCCCTTTCTGTAGCTGGCCTCTCGTGGGTTCGAATGGCGGTTCGCTGGTGGAGGCTTGCGGGTTTTTGTGGGGCAATATCCCTTCGAGTTGCAAATGATCCACCGCAGCACCGTTGTATCGCCACCGGCTAATCCTTGCGCCCTGCTCGGCCCGCTCTGGACCGCATATTGCAAGGACGGTCGCAACTCAGCTACCAAAAATCGTTCATCATAACCGGCAGTGGCCGAAAGATGAACAATCCAAATGAAACGGCTACTAATGGAGTGCAGGTTTCGGGAGAGTGTAAGATGAAGTGAGCAGCGTCCGCCACGTTCGCGTGGTTTACTGGCGCTGGCCGTACCCGACGATGGCACCGGCAAAGGGCATATGGCGACTGACTACAATCGCCACCAACAGGGCAAATTCGGTCCGAACTCGGCACTTGCAGCTGGCGGCGATCTAATTTTCCTGTGAGCGAGATTTGCCAAACTTTCCATATTTAATCTGTGGAATAGGAAAGTTGCTGCCAGCACGCTGGGCCGGAGTCGGAGTTTAAGGGCAGGCCAGTTTAGTGTATGTGAGGTTTTTTTGCAAAACGGCAACATATGCGCCATTGTGCTCCGTGCAAGGTGGGAGCGTGGGTAGTGGCCAAATATTAATAAAATGAAAACATTCGTAGTGGCCACACTTGATGAGCGCCATTTTGGTAGATTTGAAGTTAATAAAACTCGACCAGCTTTAGGTGCATCGAGTAATGACTTTTGGAGTAGTTATTTCGTGCCCATTGCCTGAGGCGAATGAGTTTGCCTTATAAATAACAATCGCTAACGGAGTGTCTGAAGGATTAAAATTGTAATGCGCCTGGCTTTGTGCTTTAATAAGATACTCACTAAGATACTAAGATAATAAGATACGCTACTTTAATAAGAACTTCAAAGATCAACGCGAAATTCAGTCCGCTCAATGACACTGAATGAAAGAATGAGAGAACTTTAAGTTCGACCTAAGATAGACATTTAATATTCCACAAAAAAAGGTATTATAATTTTTACAATAGATGAGATAAATAGACGCATTTATCCGATTGTTGTGACAAGTTAAATATGCACTCCAGTAAATGCCTTGTACGCGCCAGCCTCAAAGCCCACATGTACATAAATACCAAAAGACTCCGCTTGTCAGTTAAGCGGCGAGAATATCGATCTACCCGCTTAACTGTCGGAACGACTGCGCTACCGGTCACGGGAGAGCGACCTCGCTTCGAACGCAGCTACCAATACCACCAGGCCGACCGGGTGAAGGTCCTCGCCCGATCGGCCTGCGCGCGAGTAAGCGTGATCGGACAAGGGACTTGGATTCCAGAAGCGACCGCGAGAGATCACGGAATTTTTTAACCCCTGTTACCGTTCCGTTACCGTTGCCGCTTCCATTAACGTTGCCGTTGTAAAAAGTAACCCAAATAAACGCGTTAAAAAACGTGGTTAATTTCATATCGCGAGTTCATTTCGTGCCCCACGTTGGGCGCCAGCCGAAAGAATCCAATACCGCTATTGCAAAATTGTATCATCATTCAAACGCCATTGGCTGGTACGAGTCAATTTCTCAGCGACTCATCTGTTGGTTAAGATTGAATGCACGAACGAAGGCTTCCCGAACCAATCCATCGTTGGGCCAACCGATTTTAATGCGCTATTCAATGAAGCGTGCGGAACGATTATAAATTCTCTAGATTTCAATACCGCTTCAAGTATCTCGTACCAGCCCACGATGAGGTTTTCGCCCTTTCGAAACCTTCCGTTCCATACGACCGATGTCATTGTGCTGGAAGTGAAACCGGGTACGTCATAAAGTTGCTCCTCCGTTGAACCGCCCAAGCATCCCAACTAGCCCAACCAACGGAAACCAAAAATGAACGAATTTGCAAAATGAACCAAGAACCTGCGGCAGACGCATCGATACGAATGTCATTTTCTGGTGCTCGTGGTATCCGCCGTCTTCAGATGGGGGCGCCTTTGCGTCCGAACCGTGGCACCATGCACAGCATGTAGGCAGCTGGCGTACGTGCCATCGTGCGTCCTATCTGGGCGTCCCATCTCCCGGCTCGTGCAGCATCAATGCAATTATGGTTTCCTCCACTCGATCTCGTATTTAAGCATATATGACATTAGGAGATATTGAAACATTATTATTCCGCAGCAATTGATTGGAAAATTTCTCCGTTACCGTACGGCCCCGGTTCTGGTGCAGCGTTCCGAGATCTTCCCGAAGTGCAAACCACTCGCTGGGTTTGGGTGCCGTGGTGCCTTTATGGGCTCTGGCTTCACCGTTCGCACCGGAAGTGGTATTTAAATAGCGTATGTGTGAGCTTTGGTGGCACTCTTTTTGTCATCGGCAGCGCCGAGCAGCCTCCGATTCTTGGTCAGTGTTGCGTATAACAGTTTGGGTTCACTCCACCGCTGTCAACTCAA
>NW_026454253.1:7966-10671 GCF_943734635.1 Anopheles cruzii
AGTGTTGCGTATAACAGTTTGGGTTCACTCCACCGCTGTCAACTCAACCTAGGCCCGGTAAACGGTCCAAGCGTTGAGGATCGAACGCGTGAAGTTGGATCGTTTACCGGGAGAACAGGTCGACGACCGAGAGACGAGGGATGCGAAAAAAGCGCAAACGGAGCGTGATGAGGATTAGTTGCGATCAGGAGACGGAAAGAACAGCAATGTTTTAACACTCGGTGCTAGGAGAATAAAGAACATTACCAACCTAACCGTGCTTAAAACATTTTTAACCGTGATCGCAGCGACAAACAACAGTCAGCGTTTAGGTCCTTATGCGATATTGGTGGGGTGCTCAACAAAAAGTTAGAACATTGGCCAAGGAGCACGCATCGTCTTCGGCACGGCCTGATGACTATTTGAGCATGTTGGTAAACCGAGCGTGTCATTAGGATGCGTGGTAGGTGGCCCCATCGGTGACGAGTCGGTTCTTGCGACCATCCAAGTCCACCGCCGTGGGGCTTCATCGGCCCGGGACCAGCACGACTATTTCTGTGGCCGGAACAAGTTTATCCAAAATGGTAATGACTCTTTGAACACTTTCCGATTGTCTCCGTGCGCATTGGCTATGGTTTAGGGCAATCCCTGCAATGTATGCCTCGTAAGGCGGACCGCTTTCGGAGCTCGTAAGGAACAGTTTTCGGGCTGGCCAAATATTATCGCTAAGTGCGATTGTGCGAAAGTTTTCTTTCTCCGGCCTGGGCCGGTGGTTGGCCCTTTTTCCGGAAGCAGCAAACCTAATTTTTCCAACTTTTCGACCGAATATGACTCATGACTTGATGAACTTTTGTCCCATCGCACACCTTCCCGGTGTGACCGCAACAAATTGGTACTCCACAAGGAGCCGTACCCACCCCTGTGCCTTGGGCATTGCGATTGGTCCAACTTTGGTTCAGGTGAGACGGCGGCAGACTAATGTTCCTTCACGATTCTTGCCTCTTTCCTGGTGGGGCACAGTTTGTTGGAATAAAGAGAACAATTACAACGTCACCCATACATGAGTTTCTTCAGTGTAGGCAACCAAAGTGGCTTTGGTAATGTAATTTTAACTGCCATTCAAATGAACCACGAAAAGGTCCAGTCACAGTACATAACATTATCTACTTCAGTTTGACACGGGACGGACGGTGTCTAGGAGCATGAACGCAAATTGTACGAGGGCCAGTCTCGGAGGTCATTCTAGATTCCCCTAGCAATGCTCTAAATTCAAACGATTCCGATAAATCCAATCTCTAATAAATCACACACATTTGATGTTCACATTTTTCTTGCTCCGACCCGGCAAACACAGAGACCTACTGGGAAGCTATAGTATGATCGTCCCAAGAGACTCGTACCTTACCTTCTAGGATCCTGGAGTTCCGAGACTTAATACAACCCACAGGACAAGCACCGAAGCCATGCAGGGCGCTTGGGAGCTTAATTTATGGTATCGACATCGAAAACCCTTCAGGAACCGACAGTAATTTGCCACCGGAACAGCCGACAACACGTACACGACACTCTGGGGGGAAGGCGTTTCGATAGCGGGTGCGTTCTCCCGAGACCGCATGCATGCAGCTCAGTTGAAGACGGGGTGGGGAGTCCTGCGGCCTGCCGGCCAGAAACCCGGAACGATACCGGTGCTAAATTACGGGCGTCGATTGGTACCGGTTCCGGTTTCTATTACACCACCGTCCGCCACAGGTGACCGCTGCCAAAGGACGGGTCCAACGAACAATTACTTTATGATGTTTGAGCATCGTCATTTATCATCGAATTCGGATCGGATGCGTCGGAGGAAGCATTCCTTTTCCTGTCCCGAGGCGCTCCCCGGTGGGAATCGGTTGGTTGAAGCGCTCGTAATAGAGCTCGGGGATTCGGGGACGCTCGCTCAAAACTCGAGCCCACCAATCCTGCTGTGTTTGAAGGACGCCACGGCCATTTGTGAGCGAAAGGCCGGAAAACGGCTTGATAATGGTGCTTTCACGGCCAGCCAGCTACCGTGGTGGCCGTTCAAAAGGGCATGCACTTCAGGTCAATCGACGGTGCAGCTCGGTGGGTAAACATGCGTTTTGGTGACCGCTGTTTGCAGAGTGCACCGGGTGAACGTGCACCATTAACCAACGGGCATGTCTTACTTTGCTTCGCCCCGTTTCACGATCAGCTGATCCATTTGACCCGCTGGCTCCGCTCCGGTGAGCGGTCAAGTGTTCTTTTTCCGCACGACTGGCGCTGTACGCCTATGTAATTTGATTTCGTACAGCTCCGGGCACGAACCGAAATAACCGTGGCCTTTCGGTCGAGCGGAGCCAAGGCCACACTGTTGGTAAACAGCAGCTGGTTGGTGGACAGTAAGATACCAAAAACTTATTTAGAACTGTAGTGGATGAAGCCTCAGCTTAGGTGAAACAATGTATTGGTGTAGAAGGCAGAAGTTGATATAAACATCGGACCCAGCATAAACGGGATCGCGCCACCCGGGCGACGATCGTTTATGCTGAGTCCGATGTTTATACCAACCAGAAGATGCAGTTCAAGTGGTCACATTGGGTATTCGCTTATTATTTACCCAAACGTGATTCTTTTCGAAGAACAGCGTCCGCGCATTGTTTCTCGGGTCTGCCTTCTCCGCCCTTAAGCTGGGCACAAGCATCCACCACAAGAACGATTAAATTAGAGGT
>NW_026454254.1:0-10561 GCF_943734635.1 Anopheles cruzii
ACAATGTTAACAAGAATAATATGTCAAAACGATGGCCCAGTGAGAGCAAGCGAGACAAAACGCGCGTCCTCAGCCTACCTTTTGCGCGCGCGCGCATGTGTGTGTGCGTGTTTGTGTCACCAGTCTTCTTCTTCTTGTGCTTCACGAGGACGCGATGTATTTAATACACCCGTCATACATACGACGGGGTGAGGCGACCTCACACCACCATTCACCGCCGCCGCCGCCGCTACCAACACTAGGCACGTTACGGGTGTTACGGGGGCCAAAACAGGTTACGCCGTAGCCCGGGGGAGGGAGGGTGGAAACATAGGCCACACGGCGAAAAGAAAGCAAAAAATGTATGTTGCCATTAGAGGCACCCGACATACACACACAAACACACTCCGGCTGCCACGACAAACTCCGTCTGCAGCAGGCGATGATGGTCGTCATCACCACCACTACTACTACTACTACTACTACTGCTGCGCGATCCGCCACAACGGAGAAGAAATAAATAGAAGAGAGAGAAGAAAAAAGCGTAGCACAGCCGACGGACCAAGCCTGGGCTGCGACGATGGGGTGGGTTGCGCCGGCAGTGAGGTCGGCAGGGTGGCAGCAGCAGCCCTATAAAAACGCATCGCAGCCAGGCCAGGAATCCCCTAGAGCGTCGAGACTTTTCTTTCAACATAAAATCATAATTTTGACACAAGAAGTGCTACCCTTCGAAAGTAAGTCACATTTTGATCACCATGCATCGATAAATCGGTAACACGCGTTTTGTGCGTAACCTTTGATGTGAAGAAATGTAGATAAGAATATGCAAAATAGTAAAGAAATATGATCGAAAACATCAAAACGAAATAAGAAAATTTTGCACTAAAAACACATTTAATACGAACAAACGATGGAGATCGAACGAATAAATTGAAAACTGAAATTGAACTGAAAGTTGACAGTAATCTTCGTCGCTAAATAATTATTTTGAAGGCATATTATGTAAATTAATTAATGTATTTCTCATGTCCGTAGCATTCATGGTGCATTCGCACATTGTTCGTCGTAACATGGTTTTCGCTTCGGTTTTGAACCTAATTTTCGTTTCAAATTGGTGCGATTGGTGTGACGTATTCGATCGGCTTCCCTTCTCGCTGCCCGTTGGCAAAACTCGCGCCAGCTGAATTTGACTCAAATGGTTGGAACACTATTCCAATGTTGCTCAAATTTACCCATATTTTGTATGGGAGCGCCCCCCCCCCCCCCTACCCCCGGCCCCCTTGTGTCAAATTTTGTTATGTTACGTTATTGTTACGGACCGTGTGGCCCCGCAGTAACAGATGAAGATCAATAACAATTTAAGGAACAAATAAGACATGAACGATTTGACGTAAAATTATCATCCGGACGCAATTTTCCTATAACATACAAAACTACAAACTTTTAACAAATGCAAACAAATTTATATTGCTATTTAAAAGAATTACTTTCTGTTAATTTAATCAATCGCATCGGAACTTTTCAAAAACACATTTTGTGCATTTTTTTTATCAGTGCTAGAGGTACCGAAACGTAACCGCGATTGACGACGATGGCCTCCAGACTCTGTGTCTTAGCACACGCGTGGACACTCTGTGGTACCCCCTCTCCCCCGCCCACCCTCCAAGAGCCACGCGAAGTGGGTGGAAGAAGGAAGTAGTGAGGTTTTTTTTACCCAACCGAGGGTCATTCTTTTACTTCTTTTTGCAAACGCGCGTTGTGCCCGCCACCAGCGCCGTCGTGATCATCGTCGCGGTGGAGATTGCGCTGGTGGTGGTGGGGTGGGTGGTGCTGCTTGCGTTGCGTTGCGTTGTCATGTTGTGTTCTTCCCCATGCGCGCGCTCTCTCTCTCTCTCGCGAAAGACCTTGGTCGACCGATGGAGGAGTTCCAGGCGTCTCGTGGTCCCGCGGTAAAGGGTGGGAGTTGCGGGCGCGGGCGGGTGTTCGGAAAACAAAACGGAAGCAAACAGCCAACAACTCCACCGCCACCGCCACCGCCCGGAGACCCCTGAAGGCGAAGCACATACAGTGCTGTCAAAATGTTTAAGGCTAGCGGTTTTAAGGTGCGTTAAGCGAACCCAAGCTTGCAAATACTTTTGGGTTGCATAAAAGCATCGCTGACGAGGATGCCAGCCGGTCAATCAATGCTGCGGTTGGCGTGGACGGGAACGAAAAAAACATTGGCGGACAATCGATACGCCGACGCCGGGCGCGTCCCGTTATCAGGCGCGTGTGTGCCACTGTAGTAGCCGAGCGGAACAAAACCTCCCGAGACTGATAGGACCCGCGGGATAGATCGGAGATCGCGAGGAACTAGGTGCGCGAGAATACATAGGAGCGCACAATGCCGGTGTGACGGTGGTATGCGCCTCTACATATTGTTTCCATCTGTCTGTCTGCCTGCCAGCACCTACTGTCTCTCTCTCGCTCTCACCTTGACCAACAACAACGTTGAGAATTTTGACGTGTTGAGGTCGGTCGATGAAACCCGCCAAGGGATGGGTACTCCTCCAAGGGTCAGCACCCACCTCTTGGTTCCACCCGTGCACACATACACAGACGTCTCACCACACGGTGGCACGTGGCTCTCTGGTTAAAGAACGCAAAAGCGAAACTAAAGAAAATAGAAACGTCTCCCAAGAAAACGGCATGCCGGGCAGCAGAGCAGTGTCGTGCGGCGGCTGCGGCGACACACGTTAGTAAATAGGGGTACTCCGCCGCCTCCCGCTCGAATGGGGTTTACCCGCAGTTAGCCTTGTAAAGTATGAGGCACAACATTTACGGTTCTGCCAAAAAAAAAAAGAAACAAACCCTAGATAGACACCTTAATGATGGTTTTATTGCCGAGTGTCACGAGCTCAACGTCAATAAAATGCTGACTTCGTCATTAATAGTGAATGCATTTATATTGTTTTGAGTACGGAAAATGCGCTTATCATTGCATTCCAATTGAATTACTTTAATCGTATGAACCGTATGAATTTAACTGTCAGAAGTTATAAACTTTAGACATTTTTCGTTTCTTCGATTTCAATCTATTTTGTAGTACATGTTACACGCAAGACAATAATTGAAACCTTTCTGATAATGAATAGAATAAAGTGTTGCGTCTGTGAGATGAACCCGTTTTCAACAAAAACTCCGTTCAGCCCTTTAATTTTTAAAGTTCAAACAACCAACGGCATCGTGTTTAAGAACCACCGACCAAGTGGCAAAAAAATGAGTTGTAAAACATAAAACAATACCATTCCCTAGAAAAAGGGCACACCAACGAAACACACCGGGGCCACCTAAACGCACCCCGCCGATGCATCCATCTTTTTCTGTTCACCGCCACAAGCAGGCCGCCGCTTTCTGGACGCACACATCCGCACACGGTGTGTATCCTCTCTCTCACCTATTTCCCATCCAGAATGTCCTCCTTTAGCCAACCTCATTTCCCAATTACACAAGCCTCTCGCACACCAAAACAAACGCCGGAGGCTACTACTGACTGCGGTGGCCATATATTTCCTATCGGCACCCGTCCTTCTCCGGCGAACGCAGATCCGGAAGGCGGGCAACCTTGGAGAACGCGGAACGACGGCGAGAAGCATGGAACGCCGCACCGCCACCAACAACCACCACACAACTACATCCGCGCACGCCAAATGACGGCCACCAGCGCGCCCCGCGCGTCACGCATCACACTTCACGCAGGGCCCACAAAAAAGGCCTTCCTCGAGCGTGAGAGTGAGACAGAGTGAGCTGTTTCTGTCAGGCACACGGGCCAGAGAGCAAATAGAACACATAAAACTCTCTCACACTCACGCAATCGATGGTTTCGATTGCGCGAGATGATGCTCGCACCAATACCAACACTGCGCAGTCGTCCCCCAGGTTTTTTTTGTAACGATCGAAGGTGGCATATTTGGTGAGAGCTGATGCCCAGTGAACAATTTTGAGTGACCGAGGTACCCCTCCGCCTGAGGAGGGGACGAGGAAGGCTGAAACGAGTGAGCTCGAACGCCCCTCTGCCTGCGGCAAAGACGAGAGGGGGTGGCGCGACGCTCGCTGCAGTGAGCAGGCCGGCTCATGAGGGTCCGCTCGTAGGCAGCGGCGGAAAAGAGCGGAGGAAGCCACGAGAGGAGGGAGTTTCACGCGCGAGCTTGTGGGTTTGAATTACCTGGGGAGGGAAGGGCGGAAGGGCCGAGACCCGAAGCGACCGCGAGCATGTGGAAGACGAACGAACGAGGGAAAGGGAAAGGAATAGAAAAAAAGAGACAGCGAGGTCGAGCAAGCCGGCCGAAGCAGTCTAAAACTGTCTGAGTCCAGGAAAGCATGCTGCCGGGACTTAGACCAATTTTGCTCTGCAAATTTACCTTGCTCTAAGTGCCATTTTCTCAATTTGTTACTCCTAAGTGTAATGTTCCAAGTGCAAGTGCATCTCGTACCATCATGTTTGATCCTGAATGTTTGACGATGTTGTTCAACATAAATGCAACTAGTGGCGATTGATGTTCTTTTTGCAGTAGGAAGTTGTTGCCGGTGTGCCTTGGAAAAATCTTTGGGCTTCTTCCAGCTAGGAACGCAGTGTGCATACGGCACGGCCACGATGAATGAGAGATCAGTTATGTCCCGTATTAGGTCGTTTTAATTGTCTCCTGTTTTCTGTGCCGACTGAGGGGTTGGTTTCGTACAAAAGTAATTAGAATTTAATAAAAACAATTATATTTTTCCATTGTTAAATAATAGAAGAAAAAAAAATAGAATAATCAAAGGAAATTGGCTTACGATTTCTCTGGGCTTTTGCTTGTTTTGAGACTGAAAGCCTAGCTAATCCAAAATCGGTAGTGCAATTCTGCCCGATACTACCATAGTCCTGTAAAGTGTTGAAGGACAATAAATGGGATGAATACTGCGAAATGAAAGCTGCCGAAGCACCAAGGGGTTTCCTGATTTTCATCACTATGTCCCATGTTCCGGAGCATTAGCAAACTCTCGTTACATTGTGGTTGCAAATTTCAGTGGCCAATTGCGCCGAAATCTAAATAAAATCCTCTTTCCTACACTCACGGCTGGTGTATGTGTGCCTGGCTCTTCATGATCCTGTGTGTGTGTGTGTATCTTCCCGAGGGTTTGTAGCGCAGCTTGTCAGTTCCGATGGGATCCTCGATCGTTCTTCCCTTGGACACACGGACCCTTGGCTCGTTACTTCTTTCGCCCAACCGCCGGGTGCCGGGTGCTGCTGGCCGAGAACCTTGGTCTGGCCAATCCCCGGGATACAGATTCTCTCTCGGTGGTGGTGTTCCGAACGGTGTGCTCAGCGTCAAATTCTTGCCTACACACCGGCGTGAAGGTCCATCGGACCTTCTCTTTGCGATCATCGTCGTCGCCGTCGTCAGTGCTTCTTTCGTCCGTCCGTTTGTAGCTTCTTTTCTACGCCATCTTTCGCCCGTTCGTTTTCTTTTCACTTTTTTATGAGCCACAAGAACAAAGCGAAGACGTGCGCACGGAGAAGACAAGAGACACAGTAGGGAGAGGAATATAAAAAAAACATAACCCCGAATCCAGCGTTCTTGCGCCGCCGGCGGCTGGCTACCAACATGGCCAGAGTGCGCGCACCACCTCTCACACCTTGCTCCCGCCACCGCCACCGCCACCGACAACACTTGGCCACAGTTTTCATGGATGAAACAGGTTTTCCGATCAACCGAACAACTGCCCAGGCTCCCCTCTCGCCTGCCTTCTTCACCGCGCGCATTGGTTCTGCGTGGCCGCCGAGAGCGCACTATTAAAGGTGCGCCCCCCTCCCACCCATGGCCTGGCCTGGCCGGGTTTTTGTGCGCCCCCGAACGCCCAACTCTTGCTTCTTCTCGCGTTCCGGCGACCGACCATCGTTTCTTCAAAGTGTAAGCTGTTAATCGCCATCGAAGCCGCGCGGCTTTTCGACTTCAGGTGTGACGGTCATTTTTCTGCCAATCCGCAGTGCGGATCCCGCCAGAACAGAGAAGAAATATCGTTTCAATTCGAACCCCGCGTCGCGTCCCGGGTATCATCCGTGCTCCGTCTAACGTTGACATTTTGGCAGCTGTGCACGCAAATACCACCTTTCCGGAGGTCCTCCCCGGAGGTGTTGCAGCTTGCGGCTCATACGCATCTGGAGGAATCGCGCAATATTAAAGGGGATTCTTTTCAGTTGTTACACTTCGGCTTGCGGAAATTTTGTCATGTCAATATCACCATTTAATTGTGGTGTTCGCATCTTTTGCATTTATTCTAGTACAATATTTTTTTTTTAATTTCTTATCCATTTTATTTTTGTATCAAACCAATAAAAATATTCGACACCTTCGATCGGCCAGTGCGTGAGAACGATTTGGGCCTTCTCGCTGGTGAGAAGGAGAGAAAAGAAAAGAACGAAAACAAAAGTAACTCTTTCCCGCTCACACATCGCGCTGAGGTGAGCACGGGGCGCGGAATCCTAGCGAGAAAAGAGCGATGTGATGATACAATTTTCTTCACCATCACCTGCTCTGTCTCACGGTTTTCTTCGCTCCGATGTGTGCGTGCCGTGAGTAAGCCAAAGGAGGAAATAATGCTGTTGTGCTGTTGGCGAGGCGAAGAAAATTGTCTCACGCCGTGCGCTTCTCACCAGCTCACCATTAGCTCTCACCAAATATGCCATCTTCGATCGTTACAAAAAAAAACCTGGGGGACGACTGCGCAGTGGTGGTATTGGTGCGAGCATCATCTCGCGCAATCGAAACCATCAATTGCGTGAGTGTGAGAGAGTTTTATGTGTTCTATTTGCTCTCTGGCCCGTGTGCCTGAGAGAAACAGCTCACTCTGTCTCACTTTCACGCTCGGGGAAGACCTTTTTTGTGAGCCCCGCGTGAAGTGTGATGCGTGACGCGCGGGGCGCGCTGGTGGCCGTCATTTGGCGTGCGCGGATGTAGTTGTGTGAGGTTGTTGGTGGCGGCGCGGCGTTCCATGCTTCTCGCCGTCGTTCCGCGTTCTCCAAGGTTGCCCGCTTTCCGGATCTGCGTTCGCCGGAGAAGGACGGGTGCCGATAGGAAATATATGGCCACCACCGCCGCAGTCAGTAGTAGCCTCCGGCGTTTGTTTTGGTGTGCGAGAGGCTTGTGTAATTGGGAAATGAGGTTGGCTAAAGGAGGACATTCTGGATGGGAAATAGGTGAGAGAGAGGATACACACCGTGTGCGGATGTGTGCGTTCAGAAAGCGCGGCCTGCTTGGCGGTGAACAGAAAAAGATGGATGCATCTCGGGGTGCGTTTAGGTGGCCGCGGTGTGTTTCGTTGGTGTGCCCTTTTTCTACGGAATGGTATTGTTTTATGTTTTACAACTCATTTTTTTTGTCACTTGATCGGTGGTTCTTAAACACGGTACCGTTGGTTGTTTGATCTTTAAAAATTAAAGGGCTGAACGGAGTTTTTGTTGAAAACGGGTTCATCTCACAGACGCAATAAAATTAGCCTTTTTACCTAACACTTTATTTTATTTATCACAATGTTTCAATTATTGTCAGAGTGTAACATGTACTACGAAATAGCTTTTGACAGTTATATTGGCGTCTATGTTTATGCCATTAAAGTAATTCAATTGGAATGCAATGATAAGCGCATTTTCCGTACTCGAAACAATATAAATGCATTCTCTATTCATGCACGAAGTCAGCATTTTATTGACGTTGAGCTCGTGACACTCGGCAATAAAACCATCATTAAGGTGTCTATCTAGGGTTTGTTTTTTTTTTTTTGGCAGAACCGTAAATGTTGTGCCTCATACTTTACTAGGCTAACTGCGGGTAAACCCCATTCGAGCGGGAGGCGGCGGAGTACCCCTATTTACTAACGTGTGTCGCCGCAGCCGCCGCACGACACTACTCTGCTGTCCGGCATGCCGTTTTCTTGGGAGACGTTTTTATTTTCTTTAGTTTCGTTTTTGCGTTCTTTAACCAGAGAGCCACGTGCCACCGTGTGGTGAGACGTCTGTGTATGTGTGCACGGTTGGAACCAAGAGGTGGCTGCTGACCCTTAGAGGAGTACCCATCCCTTGGTGGGTTTCATCGACCGACCTCAACACGTCGAAATTCTCAACGTTGTTGTTGGTCAAGGTGAGAGAGAGAGACAGTAGGGTGCTGGCAGACAGACAGACAGATGGAAACAATATGTAGAGGCACATACCACCGTCACACCGGCATTGTGGTCGCCTATGTATTCTCGCGCACCTAGTTCCTCGCGATCTCCGATCTATCCCGCGGGTCCTATCAGTCTCGGGAGGTTTCGTTCCGCTCGGCTACTACAGTGGCACACACGCGCCTGATAACGGAACGCACCCGGCGTCGGCGTATCGATTGTCCGCCAATGTTTTTTTCGTTCCCGTCCACGCCAACCGCAGCATTGATTGACCGGCTGGCATCCTCGTCAGCGATGCTTTTATGCAACCCAAAAGTATTTGCAAGCTTGGGTTCGCTTAACGCACCTTAAAACCGCTAGGCTTAAACATTTTGCCACCACTGTATGTGCTTCGCCTTCGTTGGTCTCTGGGCGGTGGCGGTGGAGTTGTTGGCTGTTTGCTTCCGTTTTGTTTTCCGAACACCCGCCCGCGCCCGCAACACCGCAACTCCCACCCTCTACCGCGGGACCACGAGACGCCTCGAACTCCTCCATCGGTCGACCAAGGTCTTTCGCGAGAGAGAGAGAGTGCGCGCATGGGGAAGAACACAACATGACAACGCAACGCAAGCAGCACCACCCACCCCAGCACCACCCACCCCAGCACCACCAGCGCAGCAATCTCCACCGCGACGATGATCACGCTGCTGGCGGTCACAACGCGCGTTGTGCAAAAAGAAGTAAAAGAATGACCCTCGGTTGGGTAAAAAAAAAAACCTCGCTACTTCCTTCTTCCACCCACTTCGTGTGGCTCAAGGAGGGCGGGGAAGAGGGAGTACCACAGAGTGTCCGCGCGTGTGCTAAGACACAGAGTCTGGAGGCCATCGTCGTCAATCGCGGTTACGTTTCGGTACCTCTAGCACTGATAAAAAAATGCACAAAATGTATTTATTTTTTCTTTATTCGAAAAGTTCCGATTCGATTGATTAAATTAACAGAAAGTAATTCTTTTAAAAAGCAATATAGATTTGTTTGCATTTGTTAAAAGTGTATAGTTTTGTATGTTATAGGAAAATTGCGTCCGGATGACAATTTTACGTCAAATCGTTCATGTCTTATTTGTTCCTTAAATTGTTATTGATCTTCATCTGTTGCTGCGGGGCCACACGGTCCGTAACAATAACGTAACATAACAAAATTTGACACAAGGGCTCCCATACAAAATCTGGGTAAATTTGAGCAACATTGGAATAGTGTTCCAACCATTTGAGTCAAATTCAGCTGGCGCGAGTTTGGCCAACGGGAACCGAGAAGGGAAGCCGATCGAATACGTCACACCAATCGCAGCAATTTGAAATGAAAATTAGGTTCAAAACCGAAGCGAAAACCATGTTACGACAAACAATGCGCGAATGCACCATGAATGCTACGGATGTGAGAAATAATCCCGCATTTACATAATATGCCTTCAAAATGATCATTTTGCGACGAAGATTACTGTCAACTTTCAGTTTAATTTAAGTTTTTTTTCGATCTTCATCGTTCGTTCGTATTAAACGTGTGTTTTGTGCAATTTTCTTATTTCGTTTTGATGTTTTCAATCATATTTCTTTGCTTTTTTGCATATTCTTATCACCATTTCTTCACATGAAAGGTTACACACAAAACGCGTGTTACCGATTTGTCGATGCGTGGTGATCAAAATGTGACTTACTTTCGAAAGGAAGCACTTCTTGTGTCAAAATTATGATTTTATGTTGAAAGAAAAGTCTCGACGCTCTAGGGGATTCCTGGCCTGGCTGCGATGCGTTTTTATAGGGCTGCTGCTGCCGCCCTGCCGACCTCACTGCCGGCGCAACCCATCCCATACGCCTCAGCGCAGGCTTCGTCCGTCGGCTGTGCTACGCTTTTTTCTTCTCTCTCTTCTATTTATTTCTTCTCTGTTGTTTCCGATTTCGCGCAGCAGTGTAGTAGTAGGTATTGTAGTAGTAGTGATGATGACGACCATCATCGTCTGCTGCAGTGGGGTCGGGGTTTGTCGTGGCAGCCGGAGTGTGTGTGTGTGTGCCTCTAATGGCAACATACATTTTTTGCTTTCTTTTCGCCGTGTGGCCTATGTTTCCACCCTCCCTCCCCCGGGCTACGACGTAACCTGTTTTGGCCCCCGTAACACCCGTAACGTGCTAGTTACGGTAGCGTTGGCGGCGGCGGTGAAATTGGTGGTGAGGTCGCCTCACCCCGTCGTATGTATGAAGGGTGTATTAAATACATCGCGTCCTCGTGAAGCACAAGAAGAAGAAGACTGGTGACACAAACACGCACACACACGTGCGCGCGCGCGCCAAAGGTAGGCTGAGGACGCGCGTTTTGTCTCGCTCGCTCTCACTGGGCCATCGTTTTGACATATTATTCTTGTTAACATTGT
>NW_026454255.1:0-10558 GCF_943734635.1 Anopheles cruzii
GACACACACACGCGGCTAATGTGCCGTCCGTCTCCAATTTCTTCACTCCCCCGGCCCCTCCGGGTGCCCGGAACGCATCCGGCGGTTGACAAGTGAAAAATGTCACCCTCTGAAGGTTCTGGCCGCCGGTGATGACCGATCGTCCGATCGTTTCCCAATCGGCGACGATTGATAGAAAACATTCAAATGCTGCTCGTCACGGCCATTCAGCAATTCACAGCAGCATAAATAATGGCGTGGTAATGCTCGCGCGGCCTGGCGGTGGTGTCGACATTTGTCGATGCCACGCGATGAACTGGTTTGATAACACACATTCTGTCAGAACGAGATTTCGATGTCGTGAATGTCGCTCAGCTGGCCCAGGAGGCGGCCTTGATATTTGCCGTTCAATGAAGCGTTGCATAATGTAGCATTTAATTCCAGTGGCAGAGGCTGTTCCCATCGGAGATGACAACTACGTTTGTTGTTTGGTTTTTTATTTATCTCCGTAAGGTCCGTAAATTTTTTTGTTGTTGCTGAGCCCCCCCTTGGCCGAGCCAAACCGGAGGGCTTTTTGTGGTTAATTAATTTCGGGCTGCACCTTCCAATGGGGCCCGCTCGCTGCGCACTCACTTAGGGGCCCATTAAATAAGAAGACGTCCACGCCACGCCGTCGGCCGTGGTGCGAATCGAGGCGCAAATTTCGATGCCAATCCATAATCCGAAGAGCAGTAAATCACGAATCACACGGCTGAACGGCTCTCGTGATGCCATTTATGACATTTTCTTTCTCGCCATCCCAGTTAGCCTCGTCACACGTTCCGCGAAGCGCGGCTTGTGGAGTGTGGAGCGCACCTGAACGCACGCAGCCTCAATTCGATCATCATTTGGCTGACCTTTGCCGTGTTCGTGGCCAGGCTTTAACTCAGATTAGAAACTTAAACCACAATGCGACCTGCTTTGTGTGGAAAGATTGGCCGCCGCACGTTCGATTGCTTCATCCCGAGAAGCCCGTTTTGGGGAGAGGGTGCGAATGCTGCGAGTCGCCTTCAGTGGCCTACACCCGGCCTACACAGAGCTGAGATAAACGATAAATTTGCGACGGCGGGCAAAGCGGGCGGACCCTTCGCAAGCATTTCTTTTCAATTTCCTCGAACCTCGCAGCATAATCGGGCATGATCATGATTACGATCGTTGGCCGCCAGAACGGCCACGGCTTCCCGTTTGCCGGGGCGGTTATTATGTAAAAGTGAACTATCTGTGGCCGTGTCTATCATTATTTTACCGGCTCGTACTTTCCCGGGAACGCACCGGGAGTCTTTGCTCGAAATTGCACGAGGAAGAAAATGAACGATCCAACGGCGGAGGCGACAGCACCCCGCAGCTGTCCGTTCTGTCAGTCGCCGATGAAAGGCTTACCCCCAATCAGTGGCCCGCAGATTAGTATCAAATCGTTCGCAAAATAGTGATCCCGGGGTCCCGGCTACTGGGTTTTAGTCAGCCACGGTCCGGCCACCGGCTACCGGCAGCTATCAATCAGCGCCCCCCGTGCGCTCCAAATTGATAGATCAGAATTATCAATCAGCGAAACACACCGAGGCGCGCCGCCGTTGGTGAAAAGGACCTTCAGCGCCGCGGCGCCCGTCATCAACCTCAGCGACAGAGTTCAACGAGACCGACAGCGTAGAGTGGAATTTAATCAATCATCGCTAATCGCGCCACGGCATTGGACGCCGATCAGATTTCGGCACCGGGCCTAGGGCAGACCACGGACGGGCGTGAAACGACGAACCCCCTCCCGGGGGGGAGTACATTTAATTAATTAAATATGGCCATCAAACGGGACCACCGCTAATGACTGACATTATCGCTTGGCTTCGGGGGCAATTACAATATTTGCTTACGCGATTTTGCGAAACACACTTCTTCAGTACAGCGGTGATCAGCGATCGCCTTGCTCCCTTTTTTGGGGTGCTATCGAAAGAAACGGTCCCCGGCTTATTGCGGTTATGTATTCCGCCAGAACACAATGACTTGTCGGTTTGGGAAAAGAGACCCGACCACGTGTGGGGTACCTTTTACCGCAGCATCATTGTGCAATGCGTCGATCGTGTATGGCGCCGGCAATGCAGCACCGCACCGGTTGGGTTGTTCCTTCTCCCGGGTTTAGGGAACCATTATTTTCCGAACTTGTTTTCGTTTTATTTATGTTGGCTTTTCGGTGCACTGGCCGGTTTTCACTGGCCCATGCAACAGGCATTAGGCAACAGGCAGAAAGGCAGACCACTGCACCGCCCGCCCTCGTATCAGACCCATTCGATCTACCGACTTTCGGCTTCGACGGGGCTCGTTGTTAGGGCGTAGGGCGATTGTCCGCTCGTATGTCTAATTATTATTCATTTTTTTCACCCCTTTCGCCACTGCTCCGTAGGTATTTCTTCTCGAACGTGCTGCAGTTTCAAATCTATCGCTCGCTCTGCACCGCCGCCGGACAGTACGACGCGCAGGACCCCACGAAGCCGTTGCATAAGTGTGACATCTACCGCCAGCCGGCGGCCGGCAACATTCTCAAGTAAGTTGCATCCCCCGGTCCGGGGTTTGTTTGCTATCTTCCAGTTCCAGTTACCGACGGTTGAGGGAGATTGTGGAAGGCACGTAAGATTTTCGTACCTTCCCCCAAGGCCACTGGCGCCCCAAACGAAAACGAACACCGACACCGAAATGTCACCGATATCGGGAACGAAAATAAAGGGAAAAACGAACCCCAATGTGACCCAGTTTCGGGCGGAGTTTTAATTGGAGGAACGGCGGACCGACAGCCGTTCTTTGCCCAGGCCCCCAAAAGTTTGATGGTTTTGTTTTTGATAGTTACATCAACTGCGCCAACCGGTGCGTGGTCGTGGTTGATGGATGGAAACACTTGTTATGGGGTTGCTGGTGGCCGGTGCCATTCACCGTCCCTTCGCTTGGTCGACGATGTGGGATCGGGGGAACCTTTTTCTGGACGATTAAGTAATCGGGAAAGGCGGACTGATCCCGCTGTTAGACAGTTAGTGACAGTTTAGCTGAGCGCTCACGTAAGTAGACGATAAGTACCTTGTTGGTAGATAATGTGGTCGATAAAGAAGAAAACTGCAGGGTCCCTAATAAAAGTTTGATGGCCGGCGAGCGCTCCTTTTTGGGGCTCGGATTATTTATTTATTTATTGGAAAACAGTCAACGGGCAGCTTAGCCTAATTGACAAAAAAGACTTAACCTATCACTTAAACCACTAACCACTAACCAAACTGACGAAACGCAACGACGAAGCTGGTAACCGATATTT
This sequence comes from Anopheles cruzii, assembly GCF_943734635.1. NCBI lineage: Eukaryota > Metazoa > Arthropoda > Insecta > Diptera > Culicidae > Anopheles > Anopheles cruzii. The sequence continues at coordinate 3,305 of NW_026454255.1, forward strand.
GTGCAAGACACCGGAGACAATAACGAGGACGAAACATTTACCAAGAAGACATGAAAGCAAACACATCACGACACTGATCGAGGGACATATTAACATCGAGAAGCGACGAGTAGTTGTTGTAAGTACGACACAGAGAAAGCAATGGATCATTATGCCCAGATAGGGAAGACCGCGCGTCAACTCTAAGTTCCAGGTTGGGTCGTCGTCTCAAGCATCGGAAAGGGACAGACAAATTTATACGAGACAGGAGTGTTGGCGAGTCAATACGAAAAGTCAAAATCTTAAAAGCAAACAGAGCCTGTGCTGACCGTCTCCTATGCTCGAGTGAACGTAGCCCGAGTAGAAGGCAGCGCGTTTTGTATGGTGGAAGTCGATCCGCAGCATACCAACCAAGTCTACGGACAGCGATCCTCGTAAACTTGCGTTGTATGGCTTCAATACGATCAATCCAGCACCGAAAGTGCGGATGCCAAACAACACAAGCATACTCAAGGATCGGCCGAACAAGAGAACAATACAAGGCTTTAAGACACATAACGTCACGGAACTCAGAAGACATACGAATAATAAAACCAAGCATTCTGTACGCACGCTTGATGATGTCCTCGAAGTGCAAGTTAAGCCTCAGCTTCGCGTCCAGTGTTACACCTAAATCACGGATAACATCTACACGCGGAACAACAGACGAGCCAATGCGATACATAAACATGACAGGGGACTTTTTCCTAGAGAAAGTGAGAACATTGCACTTATCGACATTCAATGTCATTTTATTGCAATCACACCAATGAACAAAACGTTCAAGTAATGATTGCAAATAAACACAATCAGACGGGATACAGACAGGTAGAAACAATTTCAGGTCGTCAGCAAACATTAAGTAGCACTCAGAAGGAAGCCGAAGAGTCAGGTCGTTGACGAACAATAAAAACAATAGCGGACCCAAATTGCTTCCTTGGGGAACGCCAGAGACGTTGGTGAAAACAGAGGACAAGGTCTGACTAACCCTAACACGAATGACACGACTAGACAGGTAAGACACAATCCATCTCACGAGCAAAGGACAGACACCTAGTTTAGCCAATTTGGCGGACAGTAACCGATGCGAAACTCTGTCAAAAGCTGCCTTGAAATCAGTATAGATGGTATCAACCTGCAGACCTTTGTCAAAGCTAGAGTAGCAACCATTCAAGAAGGTGAGAAGGTTTGTCGAAGTGGATCTGAGCGGGACAAAGCCATGCTGCTGGTCAGAGATGTAAGGCTTAGAGCAGAACTGCAGGTGCCTTGTAACAACTATCTCAAAGAGCTTACTGCAAGCGTTAAGAATCGAAATGCCACGATAGTTTTCAATACATTCCTTACTGCCCTTCTTGTGGATGGGAAGCATCCAAGATTCCTTCCACAAGGACGGAAATCGAGCAGAGGACAAGGACCCTGAGAACAGAATCCTCAGTGGAACAGCTAGCGGTGAACCACACTCCTTGAGAACGGCAGAAGGAATGTTGTCCGGGCCCGGGATATAAGATAGTTTTAACTGGTCAATAGCTTCGAGTATAACAGACTTTGAAATAGTTGGTAAAGGCACGTCAATAAGATCGGCCGGTACAAATGACAGGGCTTCGAACATTTCAGAGTTAGAAACAAAGGAGTTGTCAAAATTGCACGAAAACGTAGACGCAAAGGCTTCACACTTATCACGTGCATGATTATGATGTTTTTTTTTGTGTAAAGGCCTCGATCATTAAGATCGGTTCATCCAGTCGCTTTGTACCGGGAACCAAATCAACCATCACACTCCGGATCGGTTCGCTGCATAGGCTGTCACTTGAAAGGTCCCGTTCGCTGTCACAGGCTTCTCACCGCTTCACACCAATCAGAAGACCCATAATTCTTGCCGTGACGTTGCCCGACCTGACGGATAGCGAAACGCAGGCCTGGCGTCCTTTCAGGTCGGCGATGATGCATCGGCCGTCTCGCGTAATTGTAGCCCGCAACGTTTGATTTGCGCCCGCTGGGAACTGGGCACGCTGGGTCCAACCGCGGGCCGGTTGCGCGGCTTGCGTAATGCGTAGAGCTGGGCGCCAAGTGGCCACCGTATGCAGCTCGGTGCAGTTGCAGTCCTTTCAAGAGCCTTCAGAGAGCACCGCTTAAGCCAATCCGTATCGCGATGTTAAACGAAATAAGTCTCCACAAGCTGCTCATTTTGCCACCATTCGGTCTCTCTCTCTCTCTCTACAGAAAGCTAATGGAGCGCGGCACGTCACAGCCGTGGCAGCAGGTCCTGCAGGAGGTGATCGGCGAGGGCCGGCTGGACGGGTCGGCGTTGCGTGAATTTTTCCGCCCGCTCGAGGAGTGGCTGCGGAACGAGAACCTGCGCAACAACGAGTACGTCGGCTGGATCTACGACGGCGACTACTGCAAGCACAGCATCGAGACGGCCAACCTGCAAGTGTTTGGCGGGTTCTACAATGTTGCGGTGCAGGCGCAGCTAGCCAGCTGGCTGGTGCTAACGATTTCCTGCTTGATCAGCGCCCTTGTACGCCGTCAGCTAGCATAAGCAACATAACCGTTGCACCTCTGTGTAGCAAAATAGGCATAAGAAATGAGTGCGTAGAGTTCCACTGTTTTGTTGTTTAGTAATAGCGTTGAGTAATAAATAATATGCTCCAAATTATGTTTGTGCAGTCCAACGGCGGGTCCGTCCCCGATCCATTCAAGTTCATTGTCGCTTCGTGGGTTGCCGCACCCAGGAAATCGGAACTCGGCAGCGCCATAAAGCGAAGACAATTTGCTTCAATTGTCGACGAGTGACGGGTTTTTGTTTCTCCGACGTTTCGCCGACTGTTTCAACTGACGAACGAGGAACCGGCACTTGGCGATTGGATGATCTTTCTCCGTTGATTCATTTCGGACGCTCTCGAGACGGAGAGGAATCTCCGCACTTGAGTTGATGCGCTCAAATACTTACCACATCTCCTGCGTATTTATGATTCGGCTGACGAACTCCGATGGCTGTTTCGTAGGGTCACATCGACGCGTCAAAATTCAAGTGAAGCTCCTTTTCGGGCTACTTTTAATTAGTTCTTTTCCCCCAGCACAAACAGCGCCGGGGATCCCGAATGTACGAACACGAGTTTAAATTGCAACTCCAAAGCCAACCCACACGAGGAATGGCGCGTAGTCCTTTGCGTTGCCCGAGCTGATAAATATAGCCTGCCAAGGGTCAGCATCGCGCGCCGTTGCCCTTAGCGGGGCCATTGCAACCAGCCAGCTGCGTGCCATAACCGTTGACGGATCAACGGTCAAGCAACAACGACGACGGACGGCCAAGATCAAGTGCAGTTCACCCGATCGGCCCGATGCCGCCGCCTTATGCGCCGAGTGCAGGCCAAATGCGGTGGTCGGCGCGGACGTCCGGGGCCTCGCCGCGTAATCCGCCGATGGGTAGCTAAATTGAATTTGATCATTTTATCTTGTTACGCTTCCGAGCTACGATTTCCCGGGGCGCGGGCAAGATGATCTTGGCGGCTGATGCGGATGTGTCAGTGTTCTGGTGACTTCTGACCGATACGAAACGGCAACGGGTGCGTGAAGAGAGTCAGTGCGCAGAGTAGTTTTGGCTACGACGTTCACGGCGACAACCGGGACCGAAACTACTTCCGGAATCGAGAGTGATTGTGTTTTTATACGAACAGTATTTGTGGTCGATTTTGTTGGTGAATCAAGGGATTCGTCTGCTTGTGCCATCTGACGGGAGTTATGCCAATATTGGTGTAGTGAAATCGAAATGAGGAATAGAGCAGCACGTTGCGTGGGTCAGTTCTTAGGGACCCTTCTGTTGGCGCTATGCTCGCGGATCGCATCGGGAGAGCTAGCATTGGAGGGCGATAACGTTTGCTACCGCTACGAGAGGTTTGTAACGATGAATCACTAGTAGCATTAAACCTGGACGAAGGCTCCAATACTGTGTGCCTCGTTAAATAACTGCCATTAACCTGTTCACACTTCGGCGTCTTATTAAAGTGCATTAAATGCGTGACCACCTTCGAGGTCGCCATTTTGTTCGCTAGCCTTTCGGGTGTCAATTGACGATTTATTAATTGGATAATGTTGGACACTGCAATTTACGGCGAACGGCGGCCGGCGTGCGATTCTGTGGCCACCACCAACAAGCCGTAGCCTCCACGGAAGCCGTAGCCCGCAGCGCCGGGCTGCTTAGGACGTAATAGTGTCTCACCTTGTGGTCCCCGTGGGCCGATTAGCGGTGGCAGGCAAGCCATTCCCAGCCAGCCGTGCCTTGTTAAGCCCGGTGCGTCCTTCGCACCGAGCCACTGAAGAGGCGCGCGCGGGAAAACGCACTACATAACCGGCACTCAGGCTCCGGAGATCGTCGACTGGCGACTCGATTGTCCGAAGCCCGACAACCCTTGGGCCGGGGGCCAACCGGGGGCTTGAACCCGCAAGGCCCGGTGCCAATTGTGGTCGCACTAATGTCGCGTTTTTGCATCGCCATAAAAGCGATCTACTGGCCTGAACCTCCTGGCATGACCCTCCCTTAATCGTTCGTTATGTTGCACTTTGCTGTCCCCGGGTCAGAAACTCACGCCCGTTCCCGGGCGCCCGCAACATTGATGATAATGACACCTCTTTAGTGGCCTTCCAGCGCTCCACCCGGGGGGCTGGCTGGAAATCTTCCGCATTTTGCTAGTTCCTGCCCGCTGGCCAACGGTTACCGACGATTTGCCACCGGGCCCTTCTGACGCGGCGGATTGCGTAACGGAGAGGGAAATACCTCTTTTTTCGAGTGGTATTTATTTAACCAACAAAATGAACCGGGAAACGGGACCGTTTTACGGGCCCGTCCCTGGGTGTCACTTTTCCAATCGCCGCGCCACGCAACCGGCGGATGATTGATGAGAAAACCTGACCGACAAGGCGACCGAGAAAAGCCAGATCGGTGCACCCTGTGGCCACTAACGAGCCCACGGGACATGTGTGCCGATAGATCGGTGGGTCACCGATTGAGAAAAAGGCGAGCAAAAGGAGGTTAAACGAATAAATAAACGATCGAAGCCACAGAGAGAGAGATGGTCTTCGATCTTTGATGGACACTGTGCCCTTGGGCTGGCTGGCGCGTGTTACAGTTTTGGAAAAAGTAAACGCATCGCATCGCGGTGCTTCGTTCTTGCGTAACGAAAGTGTGGCTCTCGGGTGGTCGGTTCGGGTAATTGTCGAGCATAAATCATGCCCAATTGCGCCAGTGTGCTGAACGGATTCGTATCGGCGAGCGAAAGGGAGCCGGGCCGTGTTCTTGAAAAGGACCCCAAGATCGATCATCGACAGCTTCATTAGGAAGTTGCACCTTACAAGTTGAGAGGTTGAACATAACTTTTTGGATTCAACTTGTTCGACACCAGAAGTCACTTGGTCGGCTTCTAATTGCGCAACTCCACTCTACGTGACGGCAAGAATGTGACCACCGCTTGGTGGTGGATTCCCAATTCCCATTTCCCAGCCCTGCACGCAGCATCTCCCGACCTGGCGAACGTTACGCACTCAGCTGTTCCCGAGAGACGCAACACGCTCCCGGACGGCAGTTAATCTGCGGCGCACGAAGTGCAAAGTTTTCATCTTTGGCGCAATTAAAAGTGAAAGAAATCCAAATCTTCCAATGGCGGCCGAACGAAAGCAAACCGCGTGTACGTACACTAAATGTGAACATCGTGAGTGATGCAATGCAATGATCTGGCGGGTTTCAGCTCACGTGCCCGCTCTCAGTGCGGCTGCAGCGACGCCGGTTCCCATTCTTTGTGGCGTGGAGCGCGTGTTAATGTTTCTAAATTAACTGCAAAAATGTTGCCACAGCCGTTGATCTCAACTAACCACTTTCTTTGTGTGTGTGGATTTTGTCTGGGGAGTGATTTATGAAATAGACAACATGATTAGTGGTTTTAAAACGGACCCTAAATAGGGCGCCATAAGCTCTGCCTTGCAGCTCCCGGAGGTGTCAAAAGGCTGATGGGAGGCTATTATTAGGCTTCCGACGGATTGGAACTTATTTATTATCTTAGTCTTCTCAGAATGGAACATTACCTAGTCGGTGTACTTTTTTCCCTCTCTTTTTTGTAGCTACACTGAAACTGAGACCATTCCGCGCAATCAAACGGTACAGGTTCTGACGCGACAGTGGTGCCTGGAGATTCCACCCCGATGCACGTCTTATCGTACAGAAATCAAGGAAGTGTTCGTGAAGCAGGTAAGTGAGTTATCTTTCCGTATCACGATCGCAACGCCACTCGATTTAATGCCGCATTTAATTAGGGTTTCGAAAGCCACAAAAAAGTGTGAAGTTGTTGAGCAAAACTGAAGACGAAACCTGACGCACAATAATAATAAATCAACAAAAAAGGCACTTATGAAAACAAACCAACCGTTTGCATATCGTTGCGAACGCCGCCCAATCAGATTGCGGTTCCTCGGTCGCTTACTCCGCCATTATGCTCGTTCGCGCACTGAACATGGCCCATGGCAAAAAGGGGGGGTTGTGCGGCCGTAACAGCTCGTAAACATAAATTACCGTCATCCGATGGGATCCGCGCGCGCGTGAAGATACCTCTCGTGGTGGTCCGCCAAAATAACGGTCAACTTCAAACGATCGGCTTATCGGCTATCCATACGGGGGTTTGCGACCATCATATTAGATTGCCACTTCCGTTCGCACAAAGAAGGACTCGCGGACTCTTTGTCTTCAGCAATGACACTCATGACAGGGCGCTGCGCAAAAAACGCCCGCGACGAACGATAACGCACACAGAGACATCCTGGCGCGGCCAGGCAGGAAGCGTCTGAGCAGAACAGCGTGGGGTTCTGGGCGTTCTGATCATGCGATGCTCAGCGAAAACAAAACAAAAGACCCATCATAAGCTATCTGGCGGCAGATATCGCGCCTCCGTGCGCAAGTTAGCTGAGAACGTCCATCTTCTGTGGTGCCGTTCTTAACTCGTCCGTAGACGCTCACTTAGTATTCGGATCCGGACCGGGAAGGCTCCGTCCGCTACGTCCGCCCTTTGTTGTCGTTGCACTCGACAGGCGTACCGCATACGGTTTGGGACTTCTGTTTTTCGGCTCGGTTCGAAAGAATGTTTTTTTCATTCATGGTCATGGGAACGATGGCGATCTGGCGATGGTATGTGGGGGGGGGTTCGGTAAGGTGGGACCTAAGTAAGACATTAACCGGTTGATGGCCTGCGCTGG
>NW_026454256.1:0-10524 GCF_943734635.1 Anopheles cruzii
CTTAAGTGTCGTTTGTGGTAGTCAAAATAAACCACCCAGGTTCTAACTCTCGGAAGCGTATTTTGGTCGGGAATTCTACGATGCCACCGCTACTGTTATTTGGTGGCAACAAAACCAAATCTGACAGTTTTGCAACTCGAGAGCAGGCCGCGTAAAATTTACCGTGGAAGAAGCAATGATTTCCTAGGTTTAATCCACATACTTGTAACAATTGTCCCTGTGCCTTGTTTATTATCGTCGCAAAAGCAAGGAGCATTGAAAACTACAGACGTTTAAATCTAAAGGGCATATCTGTCGGAAATGTGGGAATTCGGTGGGTGGTACATCTTCTGCTTTATACAGTCGAAAGCGAAAAGAAGTCTAGCTACTGAACATTTGAATAATGTATTAAAATATGAGAATATCTTCTTTTAGAATCGCTACTTCTAAGCGCAAAATTTTGACGATTAAATGACATTTTGATTTAATCTCGTAGACTGTAAAATTAAGGCTGAGAAACGCACGGTCAACAATTCACAAGACATTGTGCTGTTTCTCAGCGTCTAGGATGAGTTTAAGTATCTAAGTATTATTGGGGAAGATTTCACCGTACAACAGGATAGTACAGCAATCCACAAGCCACAAGTAGTCATGCAGTACCTCGTACCAGTACCTAACATCAAGGTTTCAGGCTATTAACATCGTTGTCCAGACCAGAAAACCATTGAGAACATGTGACCATTCATGAACCTTGGAGTATGTGGAAAGACCCCACTACATTTGCCAGAAGTAGTGAAATTATCCAAAACAATCTGGTCCAAAATAATACCTGAAGACTGTAGAAAGGACAACATGACAAAACCACAATGTTTGGCTATATTAAATGGGCGGAATTGTATACATTGCCGATGCTAAACTTATTTTCGTGTAGGAGGAATTTAGGTTGTTCTAAATATGTATGGTTCAAATTTATCTTTTGTATCAACGATCCCTAGATACAGCAAAACTATCATTTACACGTCTTATAAATGTTATTATGTTTTTGATTGATTTTTGATTGACTAAGCCAAATTGTACATCCTCGTTTTTCGTAAAATCTCTTGTGTTCTTGAACTGCACTTCGTTTCGCAATCCACTGTATTTTCCATTTAAAATGGTGGCTTCGATAATGTTGTTTATTACCTTTTTTTTGATAAGCTGAGTACCATTCCAAAGTTTAGGCGGATTAATAATACTTAAAGGAATAACTATAGCTCCAACCTTCAACTTCAAAATATGGCGAAGCAGTCCTGGTAAATCAAGCGAGTTAAGAACATCTGTTGGATAAAAAACCGCGTCTACGTCGTTATTTTTTGCTTTTGGTAGCAACTCATTCCCATTCATTTTCACGAGCCCGATTATCGTGTCCACACATTTTTTTACACGTTCATCGTGTGCTCAGGTGAAATTAGACGTAGAAGTAGATACAGAAAACTACAGGCATGTGGTCGATCGCTAGCTCGGTCAAGGTCCACGAGCCGGTTACTTACTTGGTGTCGTCGAACATGGCATCAATCCGCAGCTTGTAGATACTGTTCCGGCTGATGCTGGACATCGCATCCAGCTGGTCCGCGTCGACGAGCCGGAACCCGGACGAAACACTGGAACCGCGCCGAGGCCGGCTCATTCTCTGCGAACTACCCATATTGTACGTCACCATCGCTGTCATTGGATTACCAGGTGGGGCAAATGCGTGGTCCAACGTATCACTTAGCCACCATGCTGCTTCATGCTTGTGCTCCCGTTTCCGACGGTTATCGACTGCATCAAACTGCGTTGTAATCAGAAAACTACACACAGCTCGCTGGCTCACAAAGGTATCATCAGCTCTCAGCGTCCCCGTGTTGAATGGTTTCCCTTCGGGCTTCGGACCACCTGTAACGTCCGTGTCCCACTTTCACGATCTTTTATGTTTCACTTGTTGTCTCGGCGATTAGACACAAACGCCCGACCTATTTTTAGGGGTTGCCGGGCCGGTCCTTCTGGGCGCTGTCCATGGCGCGGTCCACTCGCGAAGCGCTTGCTACGATCGGTAATCAATGCTTGATCGCGATGAGGTCGCACTATCCGCCTCATCCACGCACAGTGTGATCCCCTTGTATTCCCCAAACGGCCACTGTTCCACTGTATTGGCGGCGCACACACACACACACACACACAAACAAAGCCACCGGGCACTTCACTGTAACGGAACGAAGTGGCGACCTATGTTGTGTCCATATGGCAGGGCTTTCTAGTTCTTGCGCTACTCCGCTATCCGAGGGCCGTGCCCCATCCGTGCACACATACGCAAACACACACACACACACATCGAGTTACGCTTGACGTTCTCCGCGACCGATCCGGAGATGATGCCAGCCTCATGAGCTTCGTCTACGTCGATTGATTGGGCTTCGGCGCGGGTGCCAGATTTTCAAGTTCACCGACGCCAATAACTACCAATCGATGCTGCTGCTGCTGATGATGATGATGATGGCCTCTGCTGGAATGGGTGAAAATAGCCAAACAGCAGAAAGAAGAAGGTTAATATCGTTACATAGCGTCGGCGGCAGGTAATTGTTCCTCTCGGGCTGCACGATTGGTGTTTGGTAGTTGGTTAGCGTCTACGCACGCGGATTGTGCAGTGTTTAATGATGTGAATAAAAGGAAATTGAATCCAAACACCGCCGGAAGAAATGGCACACACGCTGGCCGTGAAGAAAATGTGAGACGGAAGCAATAGAGATTCCCTCCTTTGGTTGTGGGCCAATTGTGAGACAAGGTTTCGCGGACTGTTTCTGCCCACTTCTCCCAGACGTCGTTCAAATATTGAACTTGAGCGGACGAAATGGCCAAACTCCGGCTCCGGCTCGGGGCAAGTGTCGAACGGAACGGGGTCCGGCCATAAATTAGCCACACTTCACGCACACACACAGTTACAGAGGCCGCCAAAGTTGAAGTCGAAGCCCTGCCTCGACGGGTCTAGAGGCGGGCCACCAAGTACCGTTTTAGCCTGGTTCAGATTTTGATGGCTCACTTACGAACTGGAGGCAGGAACGGGCCACAGAACCTGTTCCGAGAGTCTCGTCCCGGGAGTCGAAGAATTCCGGCGGCGACCTGGCAGAGGTAGAACCGAACCGTAAAGTAGGTCGTGAGTCTGAGTCTGAGTCGGATGCTAAGTTGCGGACCAGCGAAGCTCGCACGACACACGGGAAAACGAAAGTCTTTGGCTAGACTCTTGGCCTGTGCAGAGAAAATGGGTTTCTAAAGTTTCACCCTGACACGTGTGGACCGGATCCGTCGTCGTCCGGACCCGTCGTTCTCACTAGCGATCGGCGATGATCAGCGCGATGAATTCAAGCCCCACCGAAGCCGTAGTCAAAGTGGCCACTTTCTTGTGCCTCCGACCTTCGGCCATTGTTGATCCACATTAACGTGGGAGTAACTGCCAGTTAACATCATCCGCCGCATAATCATTGCTCCGGTTGACAGTCCACATGGAGGGCGCGCTTACACGGAGAAAGCTCTATCGACGCGCGACTCCTTGAGTCAGCAGCGACATCGAGTGCCTCGAAGATGCACCTCGGGTTGTGCGCTTGATTGTGCTCGATTGTCCGCTGCTTTCACCCATTCTTGGGCCGGTGGCTGATGGGCTGATCGCAGTAATCGACCGTGGAGTGTCTCGATTTTTATGGCAGATTACCTTTGCCACCGAACTCGCTGGAACCGCATCACGGCTGACGGCTGACGGGGTGGGTATTACAAAACCCCCAGGGGGCGACCAAATTTGGAACTCCACGTCTATCGTCTACCGAACGAAATTTGTGTAACCGACCAGCCAGCCATGATGCGGGCATAATAAAGCCTACCGTCGTCCCTCGGTTACCACCTCAAACGCCGGTCGTGTGGAATAGTGAAGGAAATGAGCCGCCGCTGACCGACGACAGGCGGGCTGAGCGACGAAAAGAAAGTTCTTGCGTAATGGTGGCGAACATTTGGCTACGCGTGGCTTTCCCGGGCGAATCCAGCACCGGCTCCCCGAACGGCCTACCTTGGGCTCAACTCTCAACTCGCTCAACAGTTGGTCGGTGGTCCCTGACCGCACCGACGGTCACGACGTCGGTCAAGGTCAGGTGCACGGCAAAACAGCGGGAACGCCGATGCCGGGCGGGAGCAACGGTTTACGCCCGGCAGCAGCTCATCTGGAACCGGATGCCGCGAACCCGCGAACCATATCGGAAAACTGTAGCACTACACCATAGCGGTACCTGGCGGGTTCTCTGCCATCGCCCTGCCACTAATTGGTGCTGCTTTATTCATAAACTTTTTACGACACTGGCCAACGGTGCCACTCCATTACCAGCGTGGCCGGGAAGTTCCGCACGGAACGTTTCCCGGGAAGCTCCCGAGAAGCTCCCGGGAAGAAGGGCTCAAAACGCCGAGTGCCAGTAGGTTAGTGGTCGAAGCGCAATCGGGCAGGTGCAGCGAAGGAGCCACCGTGGACAAACAGGGTTCATGCATAATTCACCGTGTAACGTCATGGGCCGGCGACCGACTTGGACCTCTCAATCGAGGCGGAGTTGCATCAAACGGTACGAAGGTGCGCGCGGTACGCGTTCTTCGGCGCCCAGAAGGGCTCGCTAGAAGGGTGGCTGTGTGGCAACGCGTCGCGCCCCAAACGCCACATACGCGGTTCCGTGGAGCGCGTCCAAACACGGATGCAACGGGTGGTGCAACCTGGCCCGTGGCCGGTTGGAAAGGCGCTCACGACGGTCGACGCTCCGGTCGACCGATAGCCGAGTTGCGCAACGCAACTCGGTGGTCACGCAGGATTGTTTAACTGACGACTGACATGGTTCAGGCTTTTTTTGTTGTCGACTGCTGTCCCGTCCCGGACACCGTTTAGATCGCTGTCATTTGCACTACAATGCTCTGATTCGCGCACCGAGCATGGATAACAACATCTTGCGCCTTGGCGTTGCGTCGGAGATTTATTCCATTTGCGACATTTTGCATTGGTTTTGCATTTTGCATCAGCTACAGCTACTGAATTAATGTTTGGTTTTCGAATATGCGTCCCCCAAAAAAATGATTCACATTAGTTAATTTCAAAATGTACCTTAATTTTATGAAACTAGAGCTATTTTACAATCGGCTTGGGTGACAGGACAATCTATTTGAGTTATGTGCGAGGAAATATGATATATAACCACGGCCCTTTTGCGTAGTTTTGTTCAGTCTTTGCTGTATATTTATTTCCAACAAATATTAGGAGAGCATCAGTGACAAAAGTTTGACTTTTCAATTACATACCTTCGGGCGTATTTTGGAATCAAATCAACCGGGCCAGTGTAGTATTCAATCTGTGGCATGACAGCACTTACTCTTATCAAACAATACAGTGTCGAATGCTACTTTAACTATTGTTATTGCTAACATTCGAGGTGCGTTAGAGATATGGGTTTTTTAATTCATTACTTTATAAACAGTGTTAACAGGCGACCTAATCGCATAAATAATCGCAACTGACGAGAGGAAAACAAGAGTCGGTAACCGGTTTATGGATTATTGATTTAAACAGTGTCTGTGACGGCATGAAGAAAAATCAATTGCATCACTGAGTAAGAAACACATTAAAGTTACTCGTAGGACAGCAGTAGTAGCGACTATGCAGCCAATGCTTCAAATTTGTTCTTCGAATGTTCAGTTAATTTTTTATCAGAAGTAAAGATAGGACCTCTTTTGTTGCGCTGAACGACCGTTTGGCCGTTCGAAATGAGGTGGCTCTAGTAGGGTCTTGTCAGAAGCTAGGTCAAAGTTGGCCTAACCACCTAATAAGCACAACGAGCTGCGATGAGAATTCGGGCTGTTATTATGCTAGTTTCAGATATGTTTCAGATTTGACAGTGCAAGTTGAATTCTAAGGCATTACTTTATCACTCTTTTATGAGTCTTTTGACATTAATTGTTATTACATATTACATCAGCAAAACAATCTTCTATTAGGTTTGTGCCTTTCCGAACAGGTTATTGGGTTCATTTGCACTGTTCACTTTGAAAATTTCGCATTAAGGATCCGAGATATCGACCGCCGTCACCATGCAGTTATGTTCGTGAAAACGAAAGGAATAGTTTGAGAACCACACCACCAGAAAAAGTTGGTCGATACAAAATTACCTTAATTAATGGAAATGGCAGTGCCTTTTTAATGCTTTACGCCTTCAGGCTGATGTCAGCAGTGAGATGCTGCTTGCTTTTGACTTTTAATTAAATACCGTACCATGCAACCACATTGCAGACACCGTAATCAACTGATCTTATCCCCATGATTTGTGGCGGATTTAAAGGACACTCAAACGAAAAGCGTGGATTTTGTTCAAGTATTATCAAAATCTCTCAAACAAACGGGCGACATCCGCAAGAAATCAATCGAAACGTGACAAAATATCAATGGACGATAACATACAAGTAGTTTCCGAGTCAAATAATGTTTCACTTCTGGGAATACCTCTCGTGCTGAACAATTAAAGACTTCGAAGTAAAGCAAAACGGAACAAACCCGAGCTTACATTTCGAGATAAGCATTTATATCGACCAACAGTAATCCCCAAACCGGCCACAGCACGGAACCAAACAAGAAGGCGGTGGCCGGAAAACGACGTAGAAAGCTGATTGCTCGGAATTTCTCGGAAACGGCGAACCTGAATACGAAGAAATCGTTATTAACATAAGAGCTGGCTGGCGACAAAACAACAAACGGTGAAAAAATACAAAAGTTTGATGGCTGATTACGTGCCCACGCTTCGTATGTGTGCGATCTTGTGCGCGCGATCGTTCGGACTTGCGTAAGCAGACAGCAGCCATCCCCGGTTCGAGCTCGAGAGCGAGTACCGGTCGAGCATTACAATTCCAGAAGTCATCCCGAAAGCCAAACCCGATTCCTCCGGTTCCGCGTGCCACGCGCAACTCGCGCCCTTATGATCTAATAAACAACTCGTTGACCGATTGAACTAATTTTAGCGCGCAACAGGCTTGGTCATAAAGTCCAGCCCTGCGACATGGCACTTGAGCCGGGCGGAACAGGATTCCAGCGTCGAGCGGAGGATGCTCCCGGTTCATGAAACCCGCGCAACCCGCAAACAGGTTCACCGCTGGCACCTGAAGGCACCGTTTTTGTCCCCAAAAAGGCCCGGAAACCGGGATAAGCCCACCGGATGAGTGGCCGTCAAGTGGCGTTCCGACCACCAATTGAGCGAAGAAGATTCGATCTAACGGAACGCTCCGAACGCTTACGTCGCGCTGGTCGCCAAGCGCGCGCGTTACGAAGGGTCGCGCTCGTGATGACGTCAAAGACCCTGTGTGGAGACGTCCGGTCCGGGCCCTCGATCACGATGCTGCAACCGGGCTCACGGCAGACGGAGCCATTTTCTCTTTTCGCGGCCACCATTCGATTGACACCATTTTCATGCCCGCAGAGAAAATAACGGCCGAGGTGGGAAAAAAGAGAATCCTTCGCCATCAACGGGCTGTTCGAGGGGCTGTCGGAAGTGACTCCGGTTCCAACGGCGCGGTAGGAAATCGCAAGTGAGAGAACAGGGCAGCGGTGAAAGACAATGCATCAATGCCTAATCGTTGGACCGGTCGGCCAACGACGCCGATGCAGCTCGGATGCTAATGTGTGGCTGCATAATTTCAGGGAAATCGGCTTCTCGGCTTCCATTGTTCCACTTGCTGGCTGCACGGTGCAACCCGTGGAAAGCCGTGCATTCCGGTGGATGGGAAGTACAAAAACAAATCCAATGCGAGAAAGGGCGGTGCGGTGACGGATCAGCAGCCACCCCGTGGTGGGGGGGGCTAAGACAAAGATTAATAGCCGCTCCATAACTCATACTAGGCACGGACAGGCACCGGTGGCGGGCCCTCTTGAAGTGCACGCATGGAAGGATCGGTTGATGAGTTTTGAGATTAGGAGCTTGGTCCCCATACCGGTGGTAGGCTGGTAGGTTTAGCACATCAGCCCGGGTTCGTAGAGCAAGATATTGAGGTTTTCATCGGCTATCGGAAGGCTTTCTAGATCACCGTTCTTCTGCTGCAGCCATCTGGCGTATCAGTTTCGGATATGGATTAGCCCGAGCCACCATTAGCCTTTAACAGGCTGCGGGCACGGTAAGCAAATCCGATCCGTACACGCATGCAAATGCGCTAAACTGCCTGTGGGACCAATCTCAAGGAAGCCAATCTCAGGAAGCCATCCCGTAAACAAAGAAAAACAAAATTATCCGTTCGAGTCCACACACTCACACACGCATGCACCCCACAGAGAGGGTTGCATTTCGCCGACAAATCCGTTGAAAATTTAGCAAATATCCGATTATCACGAACCCCCTGGTGGGCCGCCAGGCCCGTCACGTAATTACCGATGGCACGGCACGATAGCAGCAGGCTGATGGTATCTTTCCATTCCGTGCGTTTCCTTGCTCTGCGCGTCGTCGACCTTTGCCGGCCGGCCACCGACAGATGGGTGTCAGCGGCGTCCGGGGACTAATGGATCTCGCTGATGGCGCGGATTTAAAATTTTGGCCCTAAACCGTTGTGTGGTCACGCCATTGGAGAAATTCAATTAGTTATCGTCAGCTTTGAATCATTAATAGTTCCGTGGGGACTCACGGCATGGGTCAATAAGTCCAGAGCCTCTTGTAGGAGACCGCTGCCTTCAAATGTTCCAATAACGCTAAGTTACAGTCGCAGCCCTTGATGGTGATTACTGATGTGGCCAAAAAATATCGGGAATTCGTTTGGAAGTAAAAATCTCTGTGTATTCTTCTAAATCAATGTCGCCTTTAAAATAATCCCTGCTCTATGCAATACATCTACGTGGTCTGTTCAAAAGTTTTCGCGACATTTGAATTTCTGTGGGATACGTATATCCGATTTTCGATTTTTTTTACGTATTAGGTTACAGTCAATTTTTGACAGCTGTTTTGCTTGGACAAGATTTGGCTCATCTTCGATTTTTGACTCTTTCTAAAAATGAAACGGCAAAGAATCTTTATCAAATTTTGTGTGAAAAACGAAATTAAAAGCGCGGACGCATTCGAAATGTTGACTGTGGCTTATGATGAAGCTATTATGACCCAAAAGAGCGCTTCGGTTCGGTATCGGTGGATCAAAATTACCACAGAAGGCCTAGAAGATGTGAATGTCTATATTTGTACCAACTTTCGAAACGGTTCGAAATGTTCTTTTTCCGAAATTCATCAACGCATTCTTCGTTCAGGCTCCAATCTCAACTGTTGACTGTAAAAGGTGTCCTCGGATCTGGCTTATGAGTCTAGCGAATAGTCAGAAGTGACACGGTGCTAAATCATGCGACTTCGATAATTGCAGAACGAGTCTGCGTCGAGTTTGCGTCAAAATGATCATTAATTGATCACTCAAATGCCACGTGATGCAAGAGGCAAGAATTGTATTGTTTGACTCACAACCGTTACACAATATTATTCGAATATTATTCTTCGTTGACATTATTCATGTGCTTCACACCACGAAATCGAAAGGAAATTGTTTTTTTTGTCATTGTAGTATAACACACTAACGGAAGATAACGTTCCCAGTCGATGTCTGCGTCTTTGGTCGCTCCGGGCGGCTTTCTCGGGCTTTCGCTTACTTATAACCTTTCACAGTATGGAATGCATTGCGGTGTCCCACACCGACGGTGGACTAGGTAGCAGTATTGACCAATTTATTACGTAGCAGCAAGGTTTGCTGTCTTTGATTATGCTTAGGTCGTCAATTAGTTGAATTGAGTGTTAATTTTACCTCTAATTCGTCTACTCACGTAGGAATTCTACCATAAAATCAACATGCATTAAGTTGAGAGATGGCTGAATGGCACGCTTTCCTACTTCGGCGCGAGAAACGAAGTAGAAAACACGGCGAGGTAGTAATTTCGGGTGGCCCGCCGTCGAACTTAACGCAGCCCCCGCATATTAGCGTACGGCCGCGCGGCCTTACGCACAAAGCTTTGCTCTCCATTATCATGCAAAAAAGGCAAATCATAACTAGTTTACGCAGCATATGTTAGGCCACACGTACGCACACAAACACACAAAGACAGACCGAGCGGGCCGACAATAGTACCGGGAAGTAGGTGAAAGAAATTTGATTAAAGCGCTCCGAACCGAGCTTTATCAGGAAGTCGGAACGAGCGCAGTGACGAACGGAAATTGTTTTGGCTCGCTGTTTCGTAATTCGTACGCGTGTTTTGGAAAGGTTCCGGCGCACTGGGAATGCCGGGGACCCTTCGCTGGAAGACAGATTATTTCGACTTCAAAACCGACATGAATGGCGGGATCAAATTGTGCGCCTTGAACGGGAGAACATCTTCATCAGCATCCCAGGCTGAGCCCAAGCTGAGCCCGCCGATGGCCAATCTTCACCCAATAACATCGCACGGTCTGGCCCCCCGCCGGCGTCTGGTAAATAAATCGTTTGGCCTACTTCCGAGGCGTGCTTCCCGCGGATCGG
>NW_026454257.1:0-10524 GCF_943734635.1 Anopheles cruzii
CTTAAGTGTCGTTTGTGGTAGTCAAAATAAACCACCCAGGTTCTAACTCTCGGAAGCGTATTTTGGTCGGGAATTCTACGATGCCACCGCTACTGTTATTTGGTGGCAACAAAACCAAATCTGACAGTTTTGCAACTCGAGAGCAGGCCGCGTAAAATTTACCGTGGAAGAAGCAATGATTTCCTAGGTTTAATCCACATACTTGTAACAATTGTCCCTGTGCCTTGTTTATTATCGTCGCAAAAGCAAGGAGCATTGAAAACTACAGACGTTTAAATCTAAAGGGCATATCTGTCGGAAATGTGGGAATTCGGTGGGTGGTACATCTTCTGCTTTATACAGTCGAAAGCGAAAAGAAGTCTAGCTACTGAACATTTGAATAATGTATTAAAATATGAGAATATCTTCTTTTAGAATCGCTACTTCTAAGCGCAAAATTTTGACGATTAAATGACATTTTGATTTAATCTCGTAGACTGTAAAATTAAGGCTGAGAAACGCACGGTCAACAATTCACAAGACATTGTGCTGTTTCTCAGCGTCTAGGATGAGTTTAAGTATCTAAGTATTATTGGGGAAGAT
Source organism: Anopheles cruzii (assembly GCF_943734635.1). Lineage (NCBI taxonomy): Eukaryota > Metazoa > Arthropoda > Insecta > Diptera > Culicidae > Anopheles > Anopheles cruzii. The sequence continues at coordinate 583 of NW_026454257.1, forward strand.
TTCACCGTACAACAGGATAGTACAGCAATCCACAAGCCACAAGTAGTCATGCAGTACCTCGTACCAGTACCTAACATCAAGGTTTCAGGCTATTAACATCGTTGTCCAGACCAGAAAACCATTGAGAACATGTGACCATTCATGAACCTTGGAGTATGTGGAAAGACCCCACTACATTTGCCAGAAGTAGTGAAATTATCCAAAACAATCTGGTCCAAAATAATACCTGAAGACTGTAGAAAGGACAACATGACAAAACCACAATGTTTGGCTATATTAAATGGGCGGAATTGTATACATTGCCGATGCTAAACTTATTTTCGTGTAGGAGGAATTTAGGTTGTTCTAAATATGTATGGTTCAAATTTATCTTTTGTATCAACGATCCCTAGATACAGCAAAACTATCATTTACACGTCTTATAAATGTTATTATGTTTTTGATTGATTTTTGATTGACTAAGCCAAATTGTACATCCTCGTTTTTCGTAAAATCTCTTGTGTTCTTGAACTGCACTTCGTTTCGCAATCCACTGTATTTTCCATTTAAAATGGTGGCTTCGATAATGTTGTTTATTACCTTTTTTTTGATAAGCTGAGTACCATTCCAAAGTTTAGGCGGATTAATAATACTTAAAGGAATAACTATAGCTCCAACCTTCAACTTCAAAATATGGCGAAGCAGTCCTGGTAAATCAAGCGAGTTAAGAACATCTGTTGGATAAAAAACCGCGTCTACGTCGTTATTTTTTGCTTTTGGTAGCAACTCATTCCCATTCATTTTCACGAGCCCGATTATCGTGTCCACACATTTTTTTACACGTTCATCGTGTGCTCAGGTGAAATTAGACGTAGAAGTAGATACAGAAAACTACAGGCATGTGGTCGATCGCTAGCTCGGTCAAGGTCCACGAGCCGGTTACTTACTTGGTGTCGTCGAACATGGCATCAATCCGCAGCTTGTAGATACTGTTCCGGCTGATGCTGGACATCGCATCCAGCTGGTCCGCGTCGACGAGCCGGAACCCGGACGAAACACTGGAACCGCGCCGAGGCCGGCTCATTCTCTGCGAACTACCCATATTGTACGTCACCATCGCTGTCATTGGATTACCAGGTGGGGCAAATGCGTGGTCCAACGTATCACTTAGCCACCATGCTGCTTCATGCTTGTGCTCCCGTTTCCGACGGTTATCGACTGCATCAAACTGCGTTGTAATCAGAAAACTACACACAGCTCGCTGGCTCACAAAGGTATCATCAGCTCTCAGCGTCCCCGTGTTGAATGGTTTCCCTTCGGGCTTCGGACCACCTGTAACGTCCGTGTCCCACTTTCACGATCTTTTATGTTTCACTTGTTGTCTCGGCGATTAGACACAAACGCCCGACCTATTTTTAGGGGTTGCCGGGCCGGTCCTTCTGGGCGCTGTCCATGGCGCGGTCCACTCGCGAAGCGCTTGCTACGATCGGTAATCAATGCTTGATCGCGATGAGGTCGCACTATCCGCCTCATCCACGCACAGTGTGATCCCCTTGTATTCCCCAAACGGCCACTGTTCCACTGTATTGGCGGCGCACACACACACACACACACACAAACAAAGCCACCGGGCACTTCACTGTAACGGAACGAAGTGGCGACCTATGTTGTGTCCATATGGCAGGGCTTTCTAGTTCTTGCGCTACTCCGCTATCCGAGGGCCGTGCCCCATCCGTGCACACATACGCAAACACACACACACACACATCGAGTTACGCTTGACGTTCTCCGCGACCGATCCGGAGATGATGCCAGCCTCATGAGCTTCGTCTACGTCGATTGATTGGGCTTCGGCGCGGGTGCCAGATTTTCAAGTTCACCGACGCCAATAACTACCAATCGATGCTGCTGCTGCTGATGATGATGATGATGGCCTCTGCTGGAATGGGTGAAAATAGCCAAACAGCAGAAAGAAGAAGGTTAATATCGTTACATAGCGTCGGCGGCAGGTAATTGTTCCTCTCGGGCTGCACGATTGGTGTTTGGTAGTTGGTTAGCGTCTACGCACGCGGATTGTGCAGTGTTTAATGATGTGAATAAAAGGAAATTGAATCCAAACACCGCCGGAAGAAATGGCACACACGCTGGCCGTGAAGAAAATGTGAGACGGAAGCAATAGAGATTCCCTCCTTTGGTTGTGGGCCAATTGTGAGACAAGGTTTCGCGGACTGTTTCTGCCCACTTCTCCCAGACGTCGTTCAAATATTGAACTTGAGCGGACGAAATGGCCAAACTCCGGCTCCGGCTCGGGGCAAGTGTCGAACGGAACGGGGTCCGGCCATAAATTAGCCACACTTCACGCACACACACAGTTACAGAGGCCGCCAAAGTTGAAGTCGAAGCCCTGCCTCGACGGGTCTAGAGGCGGGCCACCAAGTACCGTTTTAGCCTGGTTCAGATTTTGATGGCTCACTTACGAACTGGAGGCAGGAACGGGCCACAGAACCTGTTCCGAGAGTCTCGTCCCGGGAGTCGAAGAATTCCGGCGGCGACCTGGCAGAGGTAGAACCGAACCGTAAAGTAGGTCGTGAGTCTGAGTCTGAGTCGGATGCTAAGTTGCGGACCAGCGAAGCTCGCACGACACACGGGAAAACGAAAGTCTTTGGCTAGACTCTTGGCCTGTGCAGAGAAAATGGGTTTCTAAAGTTTCACCCTGACACGTGTGGACCGGATCCGTCGTCGTCCGGACCCGTCGTTCTCACTAGCGATCGGCGATGATCAGCGCGATGAATTCAAGCCCCACCGAAGCCGTAGTCAAAGTGGCCACTTTCTTGTGCCTCCGACCTTCGGCCATTGTTGATCCACATTAACGTGGGAGTAACTGCCAGTTAACATCATCCGCCGCATAATCATTGCTCCGGTTGACAGTCCACATGGAGGGCGCGCTTACACGGAGAAAGCTCTATCGACGCGCGACTCCTTGAGTCAGCAGCGACATCGAGTGCCTCGAAGATGCACCTCGGGTTGTGCGCTTGATTGTGCTCGATTGTCCGCTGCTTTCACCCATTCTTGGGCCGGTGGCTGATGGGCTGATCGCAGTAATCGACCGTGGAGTGTCTCGATTTTTATGGCAGATTACCTTTGCCACCGAACTCGCTGGAACCGCATCACGGCTGACGGCTGACGGGGTGGGTATTACAAAACCCCCAGGGGGCGACCAAATTTGGAACTCCACGTCTATCGTCTACCGAACGAAATTTGTGTAACCGACCAGCCAGCCATGATGCGGGCATAATAAAGCCTACCGTCGTCCCTCGGTTACCACCTCAAACGCCGGTCGTGTGGAATAGTGAAGGAAATGAGCCGCCGCTGACCGACGACAGGCGGGCTGAGCGACGAAAAGAAAGTTCTTGCGTAATGGTGGCGAACATTTGGCTACGCGTGGCTTTCCCGGGCGAATCCAGCACCGGCTCCCCGAACGGCCTACCTTGGGCTCAACTCTCAACTCGCTCAACAGTTGGTCGGTGGTCCCTGACCGCACCGACGGTCACGACGTCGGTCAAGGTCAGGTGCACGGCAAAACAGCGGGAACGCCGATGCCGGGCGGGAGCAACGGTTTACGCCCGGCAGCAGCTCATCTGGAACCGGATGCCGCGAACCCGCGAACCATATCGGAAAACTGTAGCACTACACCATAGCGGTACCTGGCGGGTTCTCTGCCATCGCCCTGCCACTAATTGGTGCTGCTTTATTCATAAACTTTTTACGACACTGGCCAACGGTGCCACTCCATTACCAGCGTGGCCGGGAAGTTCCGCACGGAACGTTTCCCGGGAAGCTCCCGAGAAGCTCCCGGGAAGAAGGGCTCAAAACGCCGAGTGCCAGTAGGTTAGTGGTCGAAGCGCAATCGGGCAGGTGCAGCGAAGGAGCCACCGTGGACAAACAGGGTTCATGCATAATTCACCGTGTAACGTCATGGGCCGGCGACCGACTTGGACCTCTCAATCGAGGCGGAGTTGCATCAAACGGTACGAAGGTGCGCGCGGTACGCGTTCTTCGGCGCCCAGAAGGGCTCGCTAGAAGGGTGGCTGTGTGGCAACGCGTCGCGCCCCAAACGCCACATACGCGGTTCCGTGGAGCGCGTCCAAACACGGATGCAACGGGTGGTGCAACCTGGCCCGTGGCCGGTTGGAAAGGCGCTCACGACGGTCGACGCTCCGGTCGACCGATAGCCGAGTTGCGCAACGCAACTCGGTGGTCACGCAGGATTGTTTAACTGACGACTGACATGGTTCAGGCTTTTTTTGTTGTCGACTGCTGTCCCGTCCCGGACACCGTTTAGATCGCTGTCATTTGCACTACAATGCTCTGATTCGCGCACCGAGCATGGATAACAACATCTTGCGCCTTGGCGTTGCGTCGGAGATTTATTCCATTTGCGACATTTTGCATTGGTTTTGCATTTTGCATCAGCTACAGCTACTGAATTAATGTTTGGTTTTCGAATATGCGTCCCCCAAAAAAATGATTCACATTAGTTAATTTCAAAATGTACCTTAATTTTATGAAACTAGAGCTATTTTACAATCGGCTTGGGTGACAGGACAATCTATTTGAGTTATGTGCGAGGAAATATGATATATAACCACGGCCCTTTTGCGTAGTTTTGTTCAGTCTTTGCTGTATATTTATTTCCAACAAATATTAGGAGAGCATCAGTGACAAAAGTTTGACTTTTCAATTACATACCTTCGGGCGTATTTTGGAATCAAATCAACCGGGCCAGTGTAGTATTCAATCTGTGGCATGACAGCACTTACTCTTATCAAACAATACAGTGTCGAATGCTACTTTAACTATTGTTATTGCTAACATTCGAGGTGCGTTAGAGATATGGGTTTTTTAATTCATTACTTTATAAACAGTGTTAACAGGCGACCTAATCGCATAAATAATCGCAACTGACGAGAGGAAAACAAGAGTCGGTAACCGGTTTATGGATTATTGATTTAAACAGTGTCTGTGACGGCATGAAGAAAAATCAATTGCATCACTGAGTAAGAAACACATTAAAGTTACTCGTAGGACAGCAGTAGTAGCGACTATGCAGCCAATGCTTCAAATTTGTTCTTCGAATGTTCAGTTAATTTTTTATCAGAAGTAAAGATAGGACCTCTTTTGTTGCGCTGAACGACCGTTTGGCCGTTCGAAATGAGGTGGCTCTAGTAGGGTCTTGTCAGAAGCTAGGTCAAAGTTGGCCTAACCACCTAATAAGCACAACGAGCTGCGATGAGAATTCGGGCTGTTATTATGCTAGTTTCAGATATGTTTCAGATTTGACAGTGCAAGTTGAATTCTAAGGCATTACTTTATCACTCTTTTATGAGTCTTTTGACATTAATTGTTATTACATATTACATCAGCAAAACAATCTTCTATTAGGTTTGTGCCTTTCCGAACAGGTTATTGGGTTCATTTGCACTGTTCACTTTGAAAATTTCGCATTAAGGATCCGAGATATCGACCGCCGTCACCATGCAGTTATGTTCGTGAAAACGAAAGGAATAGTTTGAGAACCACACCACCAGAAAAAGTTGGTCGATACAAAATTACCTTAATTAATGGAAATGGCAGTGCCTTTTTAATGCTTTACGCCTTCAGGCTGATGTCAGCAGTGAGATGCTGCTTGCTTTTGACTTTTAATTAAATACCGTACCATGCAACCACATTGCAGACACCGTAATCAACTGATCTTATCCCCATGATTTGTGGCGGATTTAAAGGACACTCAAACGAAAAGCGTGGATTTTGTTCAAGTATTATCAAAATCTCTCAAACAAACGGGCGACATCCGCAAGAAATCAATCGAAACGTGACAAAATATCAATGGACGATAACATACAAGTAGTTTCCGAGTCAAATAATGTTTCACTTCTGGGAATACCTCTCGTGCTGAACAATTAAAGACTTCGAAGTAAAGCAAAACGGAACAAACCCGAGCTTACATTTCGAGATAAGCATTTATATCGACCAACAGTAATCCCCAAACCGGCCACAGCACGGAACCAAACAAGAAGGCGGTGGCCGGAAAACGACGTAGAAAGCTGATTGCTCGGAATTTCTCGGAAACGGCGAACCTGAATACGAAGAAATCGTTATTAACATAAGAGCTGGCTGGCGACAAAACAACAAACGGTGAAAAAATACAAAAGTTTGATGGCTGATTACGTGCCCACGCTTCGTATGTGTGCGATCTTGTGCGCGCGATCGTTCGGACTTGCGTAAGCAGACAGCAGCCATCCCCGGTTCGAGCTCGAGAGCGAGTACCGGTCGAGCATTACAATTCCAGAAGTCATCCCGAAAGCCAAACCCGATTCCTCCGGTTCCGCGTGCCACGCGCAACTCGCGCCCTTATGATCTAATAAACAACTCGTTGACCGATTGAACTAATTTTAGCGCGCAACAGGCTTGGTCATAAAGTCCAGCCCTGCGACATGGCACTTGAGCCGGGCGGAACAGGATTCCAGCGTCGAGCGGAGGATGCTCCCGGTTCATGAAACCCGCGCAACCCGCAAACAGGTTCACCGCTGGCACCTGAAGGCACCGTTTTTGTCCCCAAAAAGGCCCGGAAACCGGGATAAGCCCACCGGATGAGTGGCCGTCAAGTGGCGTTCCGACCACCAATTGAGCGAAGAAGATTCGATCTAACGGAACGCTCCGAACGCTTACGTCGCGCTGGTCGCCAAGCGCGCGCGTTACGAAGGGTCGCGCTCGTGATGACGTCAAAGACCCTGTGTGGAGACGTCCGGTCCGGGCCCTCGATCACGATGCTGCAACCGGGCTCACGGCAGACGGAGCCATTTTCTCTTTTCGCGGCCACCATTCGATTGACACCATTTTCATGCCCGCAGAGAAAATAACGGCCGAGGTGGGAAAAAAGAGAATCCTTCGCCATCAACGGGCTGTTCGAGGGGCTGTCGGAAGTGACTCCGGTTCCAACGGCGCGGTAGGAAATCGCAAGTGAGAGAACAGGGCAGCGGTGAAAGACAATGCATCAATGCCTAATCGTTGGACCGGTCGGCCAACGACGCCGATGCAGCTCGGATGCTAATGTGTGGCTGCATAATTTCAGGGAAATCGGCTTCTCGGCTTCCATTGTTCCACTTGCTGGCTGCACGGTGCAACCCGTGGAAAGCCGTGCATTCCGGTGGATGGGAAGTACAAAAACAAATCCAATGCGAGAAAGGGCGGTGCGGTGACGGATCAGCAGCCACCCCGTGGTGGGGGGGGCTAAGACAAAGATTAATAGCCGCTCCATAACTCATACTAGGCACGGACAGGCACCGGTGGCGGGCCCTCTTGAAGTGCACGCATGGAAGGATCGGTTGATGAGTTTTGAGATTAGGAGCTTGGTCCCCATACCGGTGGTAGGCTGGTAGGTTTAGCACATCAGCCCGGGTTCGTAGAGCAAGATATTGAGGTTTTCATCGGCTATCGGAAGGCTTTCTAGATCACCGTTCTTCTGCTGCAGCCATCTGGCGTATCAGTTTCGGATATGGATTAGCCCGAGCCACCATTAGCCTTTAACAGGCTGCGGGCACGGTAAGCAAATCCGATCCGTACACGCATGCAAATGCGCTAAACTGCCTGTGGGACCAATCTCAAGGAAGCCAATCTCAGGAAGCCATCCCGTAAACAAAGAAAAACAAAATTATCCGTTCGAGTCCACACACTCACACACGCATGCACCCCACAGAGAGGGTTGCATTTCGCCGACAAATCCGTTGAAAATTTAGCAAATATCCGATTATCACGAACCCCCTGGTGGGCCGCCAGGCCCGTCACGTAATTACCGATGGCACGGCACGATAGCAGCAGGCTGATGGTATCTTTCCATTCCGTGCGTTTCCTTGCTCTGCGCGTCGTCGACCTTTGCCGGCCGGCCACCGACAGATGGGTGTCAGCGGCGTCCGGGGACTAATGGATCTCGCTGATGGCGCGGATTTAAAATTTTGGCCCTAAACCGTTGTGTGGTCACGCCATTGGAGAAATTCAATTAGTTATCGTCAGCTTTGAATCATTAATAGTTCCGTGGGGACTCACGGCATGGGTCAATAAGTCCAGAGCCTCTTGTAGGAGACCGCTGCCTTCAAATGTTCCAATAACGCTAAGTTACAGTCGCAGCCCTTGATGGTGATTACTGATGTGGCCAAAAAATATCGGGAATTCGTTTGGAAGTAAAAATCTCTGTGTATTCTTCTAAATCAATGTCGCCTTTAAAATAATCCCTGCTCTATGCAATACATCTACGTGGTCTGTTCAAAAGTTTTCGCGACATTTGAATTTCTGTGGGATACGTATATCCGATTTTCGATTTTTTTTACGTATTAGGTTACAGTCAATTTTTGACAGCTGTTTTGCTTGGACAAGATTTGGCTCATCTTCGATTTTTGACTCTTTCTAAAAATGAAACGGCAAAGAATCTTTATCAAATTTTGTGTGAAAAACGAAATTAAAAGCGCGGACGCATTCGAAATGTTGACTGTGGCTTATGATGAAGCTATTATGACCCAAAAGAGCGCTTCGGTTCGGTATCGGTGGATCAAAATTACCACAGAAGGCCTAGAAGATGTGAATGTCTATATTTGTACCAACTTTCGAAACGGTTCGAAATGTTCTTTTTCCGAAATTCATCAACGCATTCTTCGTTCAGGCTCCAATCTCAACTGTTGACTGTAAAAGGTGTCCTCGGATCTGGCTTATGAGTCTAGCGAATAGTCAGAAGTGACACGGTGCTAAATCATGCGACTTCGATAATTGCAGAACGAGTCTGCGTCGAGTTTGCGTCAAAATGATCATTAATTGATCACTCAAATGCCACGTGATGCAAGAGGCAAGAATTGTATTGTTTGACTCACAACCGTTACACAATATTATTCGAATATTATTCTTCGTTGACATTATTCATGTGCTTCACACCACGAAATCGAAAGGAAATTGTTTTTTTTGTCATTGTAGTATAACACACTAACGGAAGATAACGTTCCCAGTCGATGTCTGCGTCTTTGGTCGCTCCGGGCGGCTTTCTCGGGCTTTCGCTTACTTATAACCTTTCACAGTATGGAATGCATTGCGGTGTCCCACACCGACGGTGGACTAGGTAGCAGTATTGACCAATTTATTACGTAGCAGCAAGGTTTGCTGTCTTTGATTATGCTTAGGTCGTCAATTAGTTGAATTGAGTGTTAATTTTACCTCTAATTCGTCTACTCACGTAGGAATTCTACCATAAAATCAACATGCATTAAGTTGAGAGATGGCTGAATGGCACGCTTTCCTACTTCGGCGCGAGAAACGAAGTAGAAAACACGGCGAGGTAGTAATTTCGGGTGGCCCGCCGTCGAACTTAACGCAGCCCCCGCATATTAGCGTACGGCCGCGCGGCCTTACGCACAAAGCTTTGCTCTCCATTATCATGCAAAAAAGGCAAATCATAACTAGTTTACGCAGCATATGTTAGGCCACACGTACGCACACAAACACACAAAGACAGACCGAGCGGGCCGACAATAGTACCGGGAAGTAGGTGAAAGAAATTTGATTAAAGCGCTCCGAACCGAGCTTTATCAGGAAGTCGGAACGAGCGCAGTGACGAACGGAAATTGTTTTGGCTCGCTGTTTCGTAATTCGTACGCGTGTTTTGGAAAGGTTCCGGCGCACTGGGAATGCCGGGGACCCTTCGCTGGAAGACAGATTATTTCGACTTCAAAACCGACATGAATGGCGGGATCAAATTGTGCGCCTTGAACGGGAGAACATCTTCATCAGCATCCCAGGCTGAGCCCAAGCTGAGCCCGCCGATGGCCAATCTTCACCCAATAACATCGCACGGTCTGGCCCCCCGCCGGCGTCTGGTAAATAAATCGTTTGGCCTACTTCCGAGGCGTGCTTCCCGCGGATCGG
>NW_026454258.1:0-10386 GCF_943734635.1 Anopheles cruzii
GAGGATGAAATGAGGCGTGGCAACGCGCGCCGGGATCAGCTAGTTTGGTTATAAAAAAAAAACGGTTTAATATTTTTCGATGGTTGATCATTTACTCGAAAGGTCGATTCATCAGATTTATGTATAAAGTACAAGTTTGGTTGCAGAAAATTGGGAAATAAGAAAAACTTATTTCCAAAGTGGTAAGTCTTCCTCTTGAACGGTTCGTTTATTTGAAAAGCTCATTTCTTCTAAGCTCATTTCCACCTCGGTGGCTATGTTAATTAGCAGAATTGTCGGTTTTGAGTTCAGAAAACCCAAACGTCGTGCAAGAGAAGCCAATGCACCCAAAATGAGTGACTGGAGCGGGTTCTGGTCTTGGCGGCATCATCGGCCACCGTATGAATAAATTAAGAAGGAGCCGCCGGAAGGCGTACGCCACCGAGAAATGTTGGCTGATTGGTTCTTTGGCGAAATTGAAGCTCCAGGAGCGGGGGAAAGAACGAGCACCGGTGATGTGGTGGCCAGAACCCGACCAGTCTCTCTGCCTGTCTCTCTGTCTGACGGACGGAGAGAGAATCCACCGAGAGATAGCTCCCGGCCGCTTCTGTTGCAATCGAGCGCGCTGCGGTGGCCAGAGGATTCGGATAAAAATAGACCCAGGGATGGTACTGCCACCTCCGGTCCCCCCACCCGGGGAGCTCCCCAGCGTTTGATGTGATATTCGGGGTTTTCGGATCGACGAAGTGACTTGTCTTCGGAAAATGCGATGAAGATGGATGCGCTGTTGTTTCTTGATCAGTAATCGGGTGTCACCGGGAAGCGGGGAGCGCGCGGGGCTTTATTGTAGAACGCCCCACGCTATTGTTTATTACTCGCTTTTGCTTTGTGTTGCGCACGGTTTTAATACATTTATTTGGTTGCGTTTCATCATAACATAGTGGACCGCCCTCTTCTAATGATTGGATTGGCTTAATGACGTTTATTCAGATGCGGCGGCGCGAAGGCGGCCCCCACTGCAAGAGTGCACGGGAACTGCAACACCATCACTACTACTACTACTACTGGTACTACTACTAATACTGCTCACACACATCGTGGGGATCACTCGATTCGTATACGGTTTGAAAAGAGTCAAGCAAAAACCAACGATCATCATCAACTCCAATAATTTTCTCTCTCTCGCTCGCAAATCAGACGAATATCGATTTTGGAATGTCGTACCAGATAGTGCATTTACAAATACCTCAAATTTCGCGTAATTGCCGATGTAAATGCACTTCTGACACGTACCCCAAAACTTGGCGCACAAGAGAAAACTGACGACAGAGCTGAAGTCACACACACACACAGCGAGCAGTGGGCGGTGTGCGGGTACACGGGGAGAGCGGGGGGATACAGAAACAATACACTACTTTCCACCAGTGTGGCCGCTGCGAGTGTTTCACCCGCGGAACCGTCGTCGTCGTCGTCGTGATTCTCCTCCGCAAGAAGCGCGAGCGACTCAATCGAGCGTCTCTCGCTCTTTCGCTGTTGATCTCGTTCACACCATCATCATCATCATCATCGTCGTCATCATCATCGTCATCATCGAGATCTTTTTTATGCGCGCCCGCGTACCGTACGTAACCGTCAATCGTCAATGGGAAACAATTCCAAGGAACCAACCACGGCGCGCGAAGTGTTGCGCGCCGCCCCAGTGACGAACCACGTGGCCTTTTCGGGCGACGCAATAGCATACACCAATACCAGTGCGTGCACGTGCACGACTGATCCGACAACAACACAAGTGGCGGATGTGCATTCCCGTGCAAATAGCGATCGCGCGAACGCGAACTGCTGCACCAGTTGGCGGCAGGAGGCACGGAAAGGGAGAGGAGGTCACCTCACAGCCAGCCCAGACCCTTCTGGCGTGGCTCGACACTCCGTCGACCGACCCGCCCAGAGCACAGCTCTTGTGGAAGCAGAGTAGAGTCGGTCGTAGTAGATCGACTGCACTGTACTGTGTTGGCCGCTCTCCCCCACAGCCGCGAGTCAGCCCCGCGAACCACCCCAATCCACCCCTTCTTGTGTGGGGGGGTGGTTTGGCCCTTGCACATTATGCAACACACCCGCTAGCGAGAGATCAACGGGCGGTTCTTCTCCGTTTCTGTTTGCTCTATTGTGAAACAGAGACCACACCGCACACACACACACACCCCTGTGTGGAGTGGGCCCAGACTGACCACCAACCACCCACGGGAAGCCCCCCTTTTCGCCCACGTCATCCGACGTGTCAGACTCTCTCTCTCTTTCGGTGGTGCTGCTGCATTTATTATCTTGAACCCACCGCCGTCACGTCCCGTGACTCAAAGCGGCCGACCCAGACACTCGTCAGGGTCATGCGTGTGTGTGTGTGTGTGTCGACTAATTGGCCACTAATATGCTCACTCTAGAGAGAGAGCGAGAGGGAGTAGTGTACGGCACACACAGGAAGAGGAAGTTTAGGAGCACCCACCTTGCGGCGGAGGGTTTGACCAGACAGAGGGCGAGAGAGAGAGAGAGAGAGTTCATCTCGTGGCGATCGATTTTGCCGCGACACCTACAATGCACCCCCGCACACACACACATACGGCGGCCCTTGAGCTGCACTTTTCCATAGGCCGACGAAGGCCACGCACCCGCAACAGCAACCCCAGCAAGAGCCGAGTGCAGGAAGTGCACTGCCTGGGTGGTGCTGGCCACTGTCACCCCGGTGCAGCACACACACACACACACGCGGTGATGCCCTTCATCACTAGGGTAGACAGTGGGCTAAAATAAAGAAGGTCCAAGGTTTGACACCGCGTGAAGTCGCGAGAACTGCACACGAAGTACTTCGGTCCGGGGTCCGGAAGTCCGACCACCACCGAAAATGCTCCCGATCATACTCCACCTGTCTGGCTGATTGTGATGGCCCGGGTGGTGGAGGTTGCGGAGAGGTCTATTAAATGCCACCCCAACAAGCGCTATCGCGGCGCGCGCGATTAGGAACCGTTCCGCTATCAGGGAACGGAGTTGTGAGAGGGCCCCCACCAATTGGTCTCAATGTTGCCTCCTCGCAGTTCTCGCAATATAATATGATAATTATGTTTTGAGAACCTAATTAAAGACGGGCGCGCTGACGGCTGAGAGAGCAACGGAAACGGTGGCAGCCCACAATCTAATGTTCTGCTGCGGGCAGAAAGTAGACCACTACGGGGAACAGGAGATGAGAAAAGGCGTACAGTTACACACTGGGTTGGGGTGGCTGAAACTGTGCAGTACCGCTAACTGGTGCGCGCACCAGCCCGAAACACACAAACGGGGCCAAGTTCCCCAGATGGCGGCCCGTGTGGCCGCCCGATACCAGGTTGTTGTGTTCGATTGATCAATCTGTGGCTTCTCTGGGTGCCAACGGTACCTCATCCAGCACGGATCTTTCTCGGATCTTTCTTCAACCTCACAGCCTCTCTCTCGCAGGTGTATCTCCGGCTTGGGACAGGCCACAGACACATTACACGCTTCTGCTGTCAATCATATCACAGAGGGGTTAGCCGTGATAACCCCACCCGGAACCCGCCGGGCTGGATCGAACCAGATCCAGCAGTCTTTGGGACTGTGAGGGACCGAGGGACGAGGGATCGTTATCTTATCTGAGGCTAGAGCTTCTCAAGCCGAGGAGTGCAGCACGCAGTTTAGGCGCAGTTCCCCACCATTCAGTGGAAACCGGGGGGCGATAAGCCCCCGATTGTGTGACAGAATTGGTAGAGTCCGCGACCTTTGGAAGCGCGTTTCTGAGATGCCCAACTGATGCTGATTTCTGGCACGGCTTAAGGATACGGTCTCTATTGGCAACACACGACCGCCGACTCAGCCGACTCTTGAACACGTGCCAACAAAACCAGAGCGCCTTCAAGGATTTGGCTTGGGATGCGTGTTTCGAGAAATGTCACCCGCCGCCGCCCGGGTGTCATTAAAGGAAGAGATAAATTTTCTAAACTGGTAACAACGACGACGACGACGTATCGACCTTCGTTGCTTGCCAACAACACTACACGCAACACAACAACAACCCAAAAAACCCATTCGCGCATTCACCACTCCGCTCGCTCGTGTGCTGTGTGTCCTTTTTGGTTTTGATCGATAGGGTCGGGGCCACCCCGAAGGATGCCACAAGGGCCGCTTCCGAGTGGGCACAGCCCTTGTCGCCCACAACAAATGGTTGGCCGTCGTTTGTGGGTGACTTTGGGCAAGGTTGCAGCACCACCACCTCGAGCCAATAATGTAGGCTGGCTGGCTGCTTAGTGCTGACTTTCGACAGCTTCAGCAGCAGCAGCGGCGTGTGGCATTTGACGAAGCAACAAAAACAACGACCAACATCCAATCGTACCGGCTGTAAAAACTCGAACGAATGGCCCCGCTGCTCTACCCACACACACACACACGGAAAGGGCATTAGGAAAAAGTGGCACATTTTCTAGCGACGAGCGAGTGTTGCAATATGTTGCCAGTCGAAACGAACCGAAAGAGAAATGCATCGCACACCGACAAACACACAGCCAACCGATGGCGTCGGGGCCCTTGAGTCCGTCGGTCCGTTCTTCGGGGGGTTCTAGAATGGAAATTTGAGTGCGATTTTTGCACTGCACTCGGGCGGGGTCGTTACGTGCCGGTGGTGACCTTCAAACCGGGTCTATTGCACAACCGGTGCATCGGAAGGGCTCGTCCAACCCGTACACGTTGCTCTTCGTCGTCGTAGATCATAAACGCCCCATAAGATCCGGTCACGTGGCCGCCCCGTGCGGGTGTCTTTTATCCGCTTCCCTTGCGAGTGAGTGATCTGAGGCGGAGCTTGGATACAGGAAGGGATACCCCTCTCTATCTCTCGTTCTCTCTGACAGCAGCATGGCAGAGTGTGTCAAAAGTCCACCCCTCGACGGGGCGACTTTTCGGACAAACGATCGCGCGGCGGCTTAACGCATCATCCGAAGTCGTCAATTAGAGCGCCTGCGCTAACTTCAAAAAATCACTCTCCGTATTTTCCGTCCAACTCGTGGTCCTCCGTTCCAGCCGCCAATCTCCGTGATCCACCACGCAACGGTGGAATGTGTGTCTCTCCTCGTTTGCGATTAAAGCTTCCTTCGTGTGTAGACACGGATTGTTGTGCTGCTGCTAACCTAGAACCTTTTGCGGTTTCTTCCGTGTCATGTGTGACAGTGACACATCGTGCCCGGTACACACACTAACGCGTGTGGCGCGATTCCGGTGGCACGCACATTCCACAAGCCACCTTCCTTCTTCATCGCCGGGCCGGTCGAACGAATTATGGCGGTGATGAAACGCGCCACGGCGACACGGCAACGGCGACAATGTTTGCGCGCGCGGTTGTGGAAACACACGTTGACCAACAAAACACGTAACTCCGGGCCGGGCCGGGTCGGTCGGATTACCACAATCGCGTCCGGGCACTGTCCACGTCGTCCACTTCTCCGACTCGCCGAGGGTTTTACTAAAAATGTACAGCAAGTGTAAAAGCGTTTAGTGATTTGTTCTTGGTTCCCTTTTTTCCACCCTCCCCGATGATGATGTTGGCCAAAAGAAGCTTAGCCAACCACCAAGCTGCTGGTTCGAAAATACATCACACAAACTTTTCACCGACCTAATTTTCCCGACCCCGAGAGTCTCGCTCTCTATCTCTCTCATTGCCTCTCTGTCTCGGTGGCCTCGATCCTCCGATTTAACCGTTCCGATCGGCCCCCGACAACGGTTCTCCGGCAGGTCCGTAATCCGTCCAAATCCGTCCGACAGGTGGGTGGCCGTTTTTACTCAATTTCCCTTCCCTCTCTCGGGCTCTCTCTCTCTCTCTCTCTCTCGGCTTGTTGTGAACAGCGAGATCGCGGACCGAGGAGAATGAGCTGCACATACGTTTCGCCACGTTAAATCCAACAAATCAATCGCTTCCAACACGGCCCAGCCAGTGTGCCCTGTGTGCCACCGGGGCGCGGGGTTGTCACTATCACTCTATTGGCCATTAGGACACCCGCCATCATCGCACCAAACACTTATGTGGTTCCTCTCCCTCTCCGTCTGTCGCCCTCTATTGCGCTATTTGCCAACACGGAAAGGAAGGTTGATAAGCGCGCCGAGACCTCCGCCGCCGTGACACAATTTGCGCCCTTGTGGCCAGGCCAGCGAGAAAGGAGAGTGTCATACTAGCGCTGCTAGTGGGAATAGTTTGGTATGCTGTGTCCACCCCACACACAACACACACGCATACGCACAGACAGCGAATGAGGCAAACACCGTTTTCTTGCTGCCAACACACGGACCGACGGCCAACCGTCCGTAACCGGTGCGGGGCGAGAGGTTTCTCCTAGTTTCATCAAACTTTTCGAATCTCGCATCATCAGCAACGCACCGCACAGCAGCGTGACCGTGCGCGTGTGTGATGGCCACGGATTGGGCCAGAGAAAGTTTTTCTTTTCGACCGTGATTGGTCGTGAGACAAACGGAGGAGATTATCACGGAAAAATTGCTGATGACAAAGTACGGCGACGACAACGACGACCGATGATGATGATGATGGATCTGGTGATCTTTAAGTTGGCCTGCAAAACACAGCACAGACTCGCGGGCCCGGTTCCATTTCTGTTCTTCTCACGTGCGTGCATCCGATCCGGACTTGTGGAAGGTCCGAGCGGCGGTAGGCGCACTCGGGAACAGGGGCGCGATAAGCGCATCATTACTACTACTGTATCCTGTTTCTCCTCGTGGCCCACCGACACACGACCATGGCCACGGACAATGAGTCACTCCTTCCGCCACGCGATATTATGCACACATACACACACAGGCGCCCTGCACGCACGCACGCACACAGAGAGTGAGAAATCCAGTCCGACCGGTGGCTGGTGACGATCGCGTGATTGATCGTGAACGAATGAACGAACGGAAAACAAAAACCTGTGTGTCACACACATCTCCCCGCCGTTCGGGAATTCCGGTTCCGAGATGATGATGGTGATGCGCTGCTCCTCCTGCTGCCACACCTCCTAGTAGAGACGACACGCGGCACTAATGAATCTGGCACAAATCTCTCGCTACCGCTGCGCAGCTTCTGCGATGTTGTTCCTCCTCTGGCAGGTGGCAAGCAAGATCCGCCGTCGTCGTCGTGATGCTCTGGCTGTCCGTCGGGGCTGACTTCAAAAATCCGTAGGGTCTTCGGCGGCAACAATCCGCTCGATCCGCCGCAGTGCACCGGAGCAGACTGACTGACTGGTGGAGACGCGCGCACACAACAGCTGAGTCCCCGGACCCGGCGCTGGCGCGTGAGATGTTGCTCTGCTGGTGGTGGGCAGCCCACCACCAGGTGGGCCGCGCGCTGGCGCTGGCGCTGCGCTCCCTAAAACGCCGTGGGCCGCGGCGGCACACCTTATCGGGGAGCCAGATGGAAAAGCACTGAAATGGCCCGGCCGCGCACTAACGGGTAAATAGCTTTCAAGTGCGCGCATACACTCGCGTACTGAGCAGCACACCGCACACACTACCATCATCATCGTCATCATCATCATCATCATCGCCGCCGCCGTCATCATCGCAACTCGCATTCCGTGTCTTTCGCGCTCTCTCTCTCTCCTATCGCGAAACGCCCGTTCGCTGCATCTCTCTCGCTCTCCCATCATCATTATCATCCTTTCGCTCTCGCTCTAATCATCATCATGCTCTCTTTCTCTCTTCCTCCTCTCTGTCTCACTTGTGCGCTTTCTATCGGCCGAGAAACGAGAGAACCCCCCGTCGACCCACTCAAACACTAACACGCACGCACGCACACGCGCACACGAGGGATGGGGTGGTGTGCGCGTGCGCGTGCTCGTGTGTGCGCACGCGGTCACTCACGATGGCGCGCGCGCATCACCCAAATGCCATCATCTAATGCCAAAAATTGGCCACCGACCGGAAAATTGCGTCCCCTAGTGTGTCCTGGGGGTCCTCCTCATCCTTGCGGTGACCAAAAAGTCCCCGCACACACACACACACGGAAGAAGTTTTGGGGGGCGCACACCAAACGACGAGCGAATCGATTCCGCGAAAAGGAAAACTCCGCCAACTCCGGCTTAGGCGGGGTTGTGTGTGTGTGTGTACGTTACCCTACCGTCGCGGAAAAACGCCCCGCGTGTGTGTGTGTCTCTGGGTGCACACACACACACCACTGTGTGGTGGTGGGGCCACCCTAAATATAAAACTGTGTTTGTTGGGAGGAAAATCTTGGCCCTTGCAAGCCTTTCCAATTTTCCGTGGGTGCCCCATCACAACCCCATCTAACGCTCTCTCTATCTCGCACCCTCGCAAAAACTGCAGTCACTCTTTGCGTCTCTTTCTTGCACTCCAATTGTGTGTCTCACTCCCGCGTGACACGAGGAAAACTTTCTCAGCGCACCACCCTCCATCGAACGCTTTTCCCTCCTCGCGTGCCTGACGCCGCTGCACGCTGTCGATGATTTCCCTTCTATTTTCCAGCGCGATTTCCAGAGCTCCATGCGTTTGTTTCGCTTCAACCATCCGGTGGAAACTCAGTGCGTTCTCGCTTTCGCATTCGTTTCACGAAAACGGTGAAAGAAAATTCGAAGAGCGAAAGGGTGTGAGTGAGAGCGCTCGCTCGCTCTCTTTCATCTCATCCCGCCACAGTAGGCCCCGTCGTCGTCATGTCATGTTGGCGTCGAGCGCTCTATTTGTTTCCCGCGAATCCGTTACACATCCCCCCAGTGATGGCATTCCGCTGCCGTCGCTGCCACTGTGATTTACACCCTTCAAAGGGTTACGCAAAGAGAGAGAAGGGCGGCGGGACATTCGTGGAAACATAGAAAATGCGATCGATCGCCAGCCAGCCAGGGTACAACAGCGTAGCCACAGCAGCAGCAGCAGCTGTTGTGAGCCAAAGTCACCCCACAGAGAGACACACAGACAGAGAGTGTTGTGTTTTGGGGACGAGCATTCTGCGCCGTAGTAGGCTGCGCGCGCGCGCCCCATGTCAAACAAAGTGACTTCTGTGCCACTTCATCGCGGAAATATTCGATCGACGAGAATTGATAGTCCCCCATCGCCGAACGCCCGCATCTATTGTTTCGTCTAGATTAGCACCGTGTTCCGTAATGGCTGTTATTTGCTAAACAACCGCCAGAGACGCAGCAATCTACCTTAATCTCGCTCCAATAATATGCTGCTCTCTCCGCCGTTCTTTAAATCGGCAGAGGGTTTGTAGTAATTCGAACGCGTAATTCGCATTGATTTTTAATCATTATCAATTCCCGGTGCCCCATCACCGGCAGCAGCGCGGCGTAATAATGGAGCATAATTAGCAACTGGATTAAGGCCCACAGAGGCCCCCGTTTGGCGGAGTGGGGAATTAATTTCGTTAGAACCGGTGCTCTTGCGCCTCTTTGCACGGGTTTTTAAATGCAATTATTAACATATAGTTTACCCAATTCCGCTCCGCATCCGCAGCACACTGGCGGTGGCGGGGGCCTAACGCCCCTTCCGGGGCACTATTACAGAAACTTAACAGTATTCTCTCCGTTACTCGCGCGCCTTCCGCGAGGCGCGGCGCGGTCCATCTTTCTTCGGTGTTCCTCCCTTCATTCTTCTCTATTATTGCCGCGCTTGGCCGCGGTCTTCTTGTCCCACTTGCACACACGCACGCACAGCTGACCCGCGGACTCGGTCATCAGTCGTCGCGGCGGCGCGGCGTCTTCTCGCTCTGGTATTGTTCCGTTTTTGGTGTGTGCTAAAAATCCTATGCTGCCCCTCGGTTACGCGCCTCTCTGTATCTCTCTTTCGGTCTGTCTGCAATGACTCGCATCAACTCTTTCGTCGTCGTCAAACGCTTCGACATTCTTTCGACATTGTCCACCCGCTGCTGCTGCTGTTGGCGCAATGGCCAGCCCGGCGCGGGGGGGCATACAATGCACCGCGAACAGTTGCACTGCACTCCACAACCATTGTTTTTCGGTCCGTCTCTCGTATCATCCACGATCCACCCCATCATGATCGGGCAAAACATCAGCAGCAGCAGCAGCAGCAAACGGTCGTTGTTGCACATTTTAAATGCATTACCCCGAGAGAGGACTTGCGCTAAAATTCGAGAGAAAAAATGGAGAGTGAGTAAGAGAGTTTTGGGGGCGTACTTCGTCGAGAATGATCGAGAGTCCACAAACCACAAAACTGACCACACGACGCGGTCGCAATCGAGCGCGGCTCGCGGAACTCATTGGCAAGTCGGCGGGTTAATCTCTGCAAAACTAGCTGACTCTGCGCCAACTTGCTGTCATCCAAAGTTAATGTTTCCGAAACAAAACAAACGGTTATTAGAATCGAACGTGTTCGTCGCCGTGTTTATGACGTAACGAAGAG
>NW_026454259.1:0-10377 GCF_943734635.1 Anopheles cruzii
GTGTGGTTCTTATCACACGACGCTGCAGAGATTAGATAGCTAGAGCGTGATAAGCGCCCGCATGTATCGCAATGTTTCACAACATTCCGGGGACCTCCGGGGGGGCAGTAAAAGTAAGACAATAAAGCACACATTACGCATCGTGTGTAGAAGGATGGTGTTGAGAACGGACGAGTTGTGGACCCTGCGCATAAGCTGTTTTCGCCAGACACCGA
This sequence comes from Anopheles cruzii, assembly GCF_943734635.1. NCBI lineage: Eukaryota > Metazoa > Arthropoda > Insecta > Diptera > Culicidae > Anopheles > Anopheles cruzii. Next base: position 216 of record NW_026454259.1, read on the forward strand.
TCGTCGCCCCAACGATCCACAAAACCTTTCCCGTCCCATACATCGATGCGCCGCGCGATCAGCCTGCCGGTCAGACTAGCGGGGCAACGGAAGAGCACGCGGCACGGCTGGCGATATCGGTCGGTCAGCATAATCAGAACGGTACTAGTCAAATTGTTATATTTTTGTTATATTGGTAAGTTTCATTTAAATCGGTCACTTTATTTTTTTTACAAGCCTTCTTTTACACCGGAAAAGATCAAGTATCGTGCAGTGATTGAATTTTTATTTTTGGGAGGTTTAAAGCAAAGGAAATTTATGAACGATTTTTGAAAGTGTCTGGAGGACTCTTCGCCTTCAGTTAGTACATTACATTGTTCTGAGTTTAAATGTTGTCGTACAAGCCTTCAAGGCGATCCACGTCAAAGACGTCAAAACACAGACACAACACCCGAAATTGTAGAAAAAATACAGGATATCGTATCGGAAAATCGTCGACTAACTGAAAGAGATTTTGTACAAGGCCGAGGCATCTCATTGGGTAGTGTAAGCAATATTTTGACGGAAGTATTGGGTTTCAGAAAGCTGTTGATAAATGGGTGCCGCATTCGCTAACAATTGAACAATGAAGGGAACGAATGCAACTTTCTCGTCATCATTTAGAACGTTTTCAAAAGGATATAAGCACGGATTTGAGGATTTTGTGCGTAGACTCATCACTATGGGGTAGGCTTGGGTCTATCACCATGATCTTGAGTCAAAACAAGAGTCTAAAGAGTGGTGTGAACCTGGTTCTTCGACTCCGAAACGAGGTCGTGTCACAAAAACGGCCAAGAAGGTGTTAGCATCAGTGTTTCGGGATGCAAACTGAATTTTGTTAGTGGATTACTTGATTAGATTTGATTTTATGTTATGTCGATAGAATTACCTAATATGTATTATATCTGCCTACAGCTTTGTACCTCAACGAAACCAAAGCCGACAACCCTGCTGAAATCTGCTCCCTGTTTGTCATACATTTTGCTGGGTTGTTCGCTGACCCGTTGTCCTCAGCGGCAAGTCTTGAGCCAGGCCTCTCTCCAGAGGCCGACATTCCAGAGGGTGTGGTCAGTGCAACCGATCTGACAATCAACGTGGACATGGTCGAGAAGGTCCTTTCCGATCTTCGTCCATCCTTTACTACCGATCCGGATGGCATTCCGGAGCGCAGAGCGCCTCGTCCTTGGCAACTCCACTCGCGTTGTTGTTCGAAATGTCGCTTTCCACAAGGACCTTTCCTGCGGCCTGGAACAAGGCGCATTTGATCCCGGTCTTTAAAAAGAATGACAAAACGTGCGTTGTCAACAACCGCGGAATATACATTCTGTGCAACTGCAGTAAAATCTTTGAGTCGGTCATTCGTCCGTCCCTACTATGGGCAGTTAGCTCGTGGTTGAGCCCGCATCAGCACGGCTTCGTGTCAAAAAGATCTACAGTGACCAACCTTTTGGAATTCGTTTCATGCACGGTTGTGGAACTGGATCGCGGGGGCCAGATGGATGCCATATACACGGAATTCAAAGCTGCCTTGGATCGCGTGCCTCACGCTCTCCTTCTTGCTAAGCTAGGGAAGCTCGGTGTCGCTCCTGCTTTGCTTGAATGGATTGAGTCGTTCCTTTCTGAGCGTTCCTGTTGTGTTCGCATTGATTCTAATCTCTTCAAGGACTTTGGCTGCACCTCGGGAGTCCCGCAAGGTAGTGTTCTTTCTCCCCTTCTGTTTATCCTTTTTATTGATATTACCACCATCCTCCAATCCTCAGGCTATCTGCTCTACGCCGATGACTTGAAAATATTCTATCCCATCAACAGTATTTCCGACTGTTTGTCTCTCCAGAATGCGCTAGACGGCGTCTGCCTCTGGTGCTCCTCTAACCATCTTCTTCTTTCACCTGAGAAATGCTCTGTCATTTCCTTTTCTAGATCCTCCTTCCCTATCTTCCAAAGCTACTCCATCTTGTCTACCCCTCTCGCCCGTGTTTCCTGTGTGAAAGACCTTGGGGTGACACTTGATTCTAGGCTAACCTTCTCTGCGCACATTGAGGCATTTAGGTTATTAGGTTGCGCCGACGATGCGAAAGCTCGTGGCTCCTTGGGAGATTCATCCGATCTACCATACGGCTACACACCCGCACGCAGGCAAGCAACCTTTAACGAAACATCTGGCTAACAGACAGTCATTAAAACGAACAAATGGCATAGACAAGGCAACAGTCGGACCCATGTATCAACCCAAAATTAACCCGGGTCAACCATCGGGAAAGAAGGCAGAAAAACCCCAAACGACACTGTAAGCAAAAAAGGCACTGCGGATATAAACATTAAACACAGTTGGGACCGTACGCAAAAACCCAAGACCCGAGCGTTTGGAAGAAATCACCACACCGCAATAACCAAGCCAGGGCACCATCTAGAACATAAACAGGAAAACACAAACCATAGCATATCAGTCAGCGTCAGGCACAAACTTTTGTTAAGTCATAACATGTAAAAGAGGACAGTACGGACCAACTAGCAGAAATGGTCACCAAAGCAGACGGGCAAACCATTACCCGAGAATGTAGAGAAACGAGTATAATGTTCAATTAACGGTCTTTAACAAGACACGGTCGATTTATAATGTTCGTCGCTTGAACATTTACTCAGAGGTAGAGTTCTTTCTAGTCAATATCCAGGCTAAGGTGAGCCGAAAGGCTAGCTTCTTTCTAGATTCTGCCTTATTTCGCATTTGTCCTTGGTTTATATAGTGTTTTACAATTTGTTCTTAATCTATGGTTTAATGAACGATAATGAGGCGACTTAAGGGAATTTTGCCGCTTCCTACTTGTTCTTTCGTATTGAACCCTTAACACTTGGTCCTCATTTTCCGCTTGTCGAATGACACTTGCCCTAGTATGAACATCGGTTTTAGCAAGCGCATGCATTGTTGCGTCATTGCGGCAAGAAGATAAGAGTCGATTGTGAAGAGGCAAGAAGATAAGAGTAGAAGTTATGTTTCGAAACGCACAAAAAGAACTCCACGCGGTTTGGCTGTTAGGACAAGACTGGTTTATTTTCTTACATTTTGTTGTTATTTAATTTTCTACCTCATCCCTATTTTCCTATTTCTATCTACCGGGTTTTCTTATCTATTGTGATTCATTGTGTCAATGGTCAGGGCAACATACCTAACCGAAGCTTATCAGCTTATGAACCTGTTGGTGTAAAACTGTTAACCACGATAGAATGGTAAATTGTTAGTAGAACTGCAAATTGTTGGTGTAAAGATCGTAAGATATACGAGGTAGTATTAGGTAGTCTAAAAAGAAATCCATTATTTTCACAGTACATGCCTTTAGTGATCGATATCTCGTGAAGTATCGATCGTACAGTTTCAAGTTTAGGCTCGTTTTAAAGCTGATACTTTACACTTAAAAAAAATGTTTTCATTGTTTTTTGTTTGTTCCATTCGTTTGTGAGTGGTGTTAACAATGGAGGTCAACGAAGAAAAAATTCGGTACATTTTAAAGTTTTTGTCCGAAAAAGGCGAAAACTCAAGCTAGGCTGCTGAAATTTTGCATAGTGTTTATGATGCCGATACTCTAACAGGTGGCTAGGTGAAATTTTGGTTGGTCGACCCGATTCAGCTATTTTTTATGTTAAAGATGCACCTCGCACATACAGACACGTCATCGAAAATGTCGATTAAATCACAGAAATAATCAAAGTTGATCAGCATTTTAGTAGTCAGAGCATTTAGTTGCGCAAAGCTGGATTCACAAAGAAGCTCGAAGTTTGGGCGCCACCCCGTTTACACCAAAAAACATGATGGCTCGAATTTCCATCTGCACAATTTTGGCCCAACGGAATGAAATCAAACCATTTCTTAGGCGGATGGTTATTAGAGATGAGGAATGGGTGACTTACGATAAAACGATTACGATTACGATGGTCTAAGCGTGCTGAAGCATCTAAACCGGTGATTAAACCAGGAATAACGTCTACGAAGGTTCTACTGGGTATACGGTGGGACTTGAAAGGAATTGTTTATCATAAGTAGCTTCCGTGTGGCTTAAAACTAAATTCAGATCTCTACTGTCAACAACTGCACCGTTCGAATCTGATCAATCGACTAGAAATGGCCAGAATCGGCCAACGGAAGATGTTTTGTGTTCCACCAGGACAACGAAATGTGGCGCACGTCTTTAGTGGCTCACCAGAAAGTCCAGGAGCTTGGTTGGGAAGTTTTATTGCATCCACCGTATAGTCCGGACCTGGCACCAAGCGATTGACACCTTTTCCACGCAATACAAAATTTCCTGAGTAATAAAAAACTGAGATCAAAAAAGGATTGTGAAAATAGATTGCTCGAGTTTTTCGCCCATAACGACTAAGTTTTCTACAAGAGGGGCATTATAAAGACTTATTTAAAAAGACAACTAATTTTCCAACAAAACGGTGCATATTTGATGCAAATCGGACAATTGAAACCATCTTAAATAAAGTTTTGAAGTACACGCAAAAATATTGGATTTCTTTTTATACTACCTAATATTTCACTGGCGTTGCTCTGTACAAATCGCACTCGTATCGTAAGTTGTTGTAGCGTATGGGTAGCAGTATTGTGAAAGTCACGTGGGTGATCGTTGCAATTCTACTGCTTGAATTACCATCGCTGCTATTGTACTTTTCTTATCGACCGGTTAGACGCGCACTTGTCGATCCCTTTCACTCTTGCACAGTTCCGCATGCGCTAGTCGTGCTTTCTTTTATACTTCACCGTTTCGCTTACTCTATAATTCAAAAAACAAACAAACAAACCGTTTCGCTTACGCTGTTCGTGCTACTACACTGCTTTTCATAATGATAGCCTCACCCGTTTTTTAGACTAGTCGGTGAAGTGTGTGGTGGAAAAACGGTGAAGAAGTCTCAGCTGAGACTAAGATAAAACGCTGAACCTATTTTTCGTAGATGAGGAATCAATTAGGTTTGCAAAAGAAATAATATCCATTGTTTGGTTTTCCGAAATAAAAATTATTTTGACTTAGGGAACCAAAAAACGATAAAACGGCTGTTTCAAAATGATAGCCTCACTTGTAAATGTCAGTCCTAGTCCAGTCCTACTAACAGTAGTTGAATTGTCAAGTAACTGTGTTTTTAATCTCAGTATTCTCGCATATTTGCTGAAGTCAATTGGCCATTTTGATTAAAAATGGTTCGTGGAACTCAATTGGGAGAAGGCAAAAAGGGAATATTGAAGCGTACCACAGTGTTGGAAAGTTAAATCGTGAAATAGCCTCATTACTAAAACGATCTCCAAAGGTTGTCAATAATTACTTGAAAGATCCATCGGAATATACGACTCGGAAGTAATCTAGACGGCCAAAACTACTTAACCCTCGAGATGTACGAAGAGTAGTTAAAGCTGCGTCTAACATTACGAAAAGTTGTCGGCGTATTAAGAATGAATTGCACATGAATGTTAGCTACGCTACAATCTGGAGAACGCTTAGTTCCTCTGTAAGTATTGCCAGAGAATCAATGTGAAAAATACCAGCAATGAAGACACACATCAAAGCAATTGCAATTGCAATTGCAGATTGCAATTTGCGAACGAGCATGTGTCATGGAAAGATGGATGAAATTATGTAAAGTATCGATACGTTGAGTTTTCCAATATTTGATTTTTTTTAAATTCAGGTCGTTTGGAGCGACTAAAAGAAATTAAATCTCGATGGGCGGGATGGTTTTTGCCACCTCTGGCGAGATTTGAGACGGGAACCTCGTTTTTTTAGAAGACGAAATTATGGCGGAGGTTCCATCATGGTATGGGGTGCGTTTAGCAGCCAAGCTACATGTAATTTAGCAATAGTTCCTTCACGAATAAACAGTGAAGGCTATATAGTCATTCTGGAGAGTAATTTGAAGCCATACCTGCATCGTTTCAACCACCACCCGCTAATTTTCCAGCAGGATAATGCACCTGTCCATGCAAGTAGAGCCACAAAAGCTTACTTGGAACATTTGGAGTCAATTTAATGACCTGGCCGGCTGTTTCTCCAGACCTCAACCCTATTGAGAATGTTTGGGGAATTCTAATTCGAGAGATCTATGCGGATGGCAAGCAGTACGAAAACATACAGACGCTTGAAGTGGCGATTAGAAATGATTGGCGTTCTCTGTCGATGAACATGCTAAAGAACCTATCCGAAAGTATGCCAAAACGTATATTTTAAGTAATAAATCGTAGTGCAGAGGTCACCGATTATTAAAACATCATAATTGTCACTCATTTTTACTGGGTGACCCTATTTTCTTGAATAATACATAATAGGCTATCATTTTGAAACAGCCGTTTTATCGTTTTTTGGCTCCCTAAGTCAAAATAATTTTTATTTCGGTAAACCGGTAAACAATGGATATTGTTTCTTTTGCAAAACTAATTAATTCCTCATCTACGGAAAATTGGTTCAGCGTTTTATCTTAGCCTCAGTCTAAAAACACGGGTGAGGCTATCATTATGAAAAGCAGTGTATCTTTCTGCTACTGCCTCTACTGTTGTTTTTCTTTTTCGAGGTCATTCGGGTCGACTCGACATGTCCGCACGATCTGGCGATCCCCGGGTGTGGCCTGTCATGGCGACGCCGGGTGCCGCTGTAAAGTTTCGCTGCCTAGTGGTCGTGGCGCACGTAACAGAACCCGTTGTTGGTGATGACTGATGTTCTGCTGGATGAACCATGTTGGAGTCGTGTGGTTTACCCGTTTGTGTTGACTCAGATAACTGGGCTGCGCTTAGCTGTATTGCCGTTATTAGCAAATTGTTCGTCATCGTCGCTACTGGTGTTATTCTAAATGGTGACCTTGGTGACCGTAACTTTGATTGTGAAGGGGCAAGAAGATAAGAGTGGATTTTGAAGACCCCAAGAGAGGAATGAATAAAACTAAATTCCGCCTCGAGGCCTGAAATTGGTGAAAAATAGAACAGCTTACTTATATCTATGTGTACATTGGTGCACATGTATGCCACGCGAGTATAAAAAAGCATGAGCCGCCTCAGAAATCAGTTTGAAGGTGAAGTTCAAACCAATAACATCGTGTTAGTGTTTTCTTCTCCGAACGGAAGCGTTCACTCGTGGTAAGGCAAACGCTCTCCCAACCGTGTACCGTGTCCCAACTAAGTGTTATTCTCTAGTGTAACTGTCTGTATCCAGTGTCTAAGTGTAAACGCGAACCGCACCGACCGATTCGGGCACGCCGCTCCAACAAGTGATACCGGCGGTGAGTAAGGCGAGGTTATTAGTTCAGAAATGGCTGAACAAGTAAGAGAAGAAACGCAGACAGAGCAAAGATCTGATGTTCAGCAACCTGGATCTTCTAATCATGAAGAAGATAATGGGGTAGACGAACTGCGAGAAAAATTTATAACGGATTTTGTTAATAAATTTGAAGAAAAGTTAGATGAGTACACAAAAGAGGCGGCTGCAGGAGGAAAACCAAAACAAGGTAAAATGGAAAAGGCAATAGCACAAACAGCTGGAATAGTAGTAGGTAAAACAGCTGGAAAAGTAGTAAGTAAAACTGTTTCAAAGGTTTCTGGAATTGTACGTCAATCAGCAGGAAAAGGTACCGAAGCTGTTGTTGAAAAAGCCAGTGGTGAAAATCGTAAAGAAAAAGTTAAGAGGATCTTCGAGGTATTTGAAATGATAGAGAAAGGTACTATTAGGAGTACATTGGTTGAAGCTGGTAGTGATATTTGTCGTAGCTATGAACGTCAATTTCTTTCAGTTATTGATGTTAACGGAAGTTGGCACAGTGGAATTGAAAAGTTAGCAGTAGATGCTAGGGACAGGGCAATGAATTATATTGGCTACTCTACGAAGAAAAATCCTACGAAAAATATACGGAAAAAAAAAGATGATTATACGCAGAAAAGTGAAAATATAAAAAACCTACGTCAATTGATAACTAAAGGTGTCATTTTAGGTCCTTCAAAAGACGGATGTGTTGGTCAACTGTTTGGTTTTTTAAAAGCAGGAAAACTTAGAAAAGCACTTTCAAGTACGATAGAAAAGTCTATATCTAAGGCTGAGCATACAGTAAACAATGAAGTAGAGGAATGGAATACTGTGGAAATGTATGAGGGAGTAGGTTTAGTAACAATTGAAGACAACGGTGTTTACAATTATTACCGAAAAAAAGATGGAGGTAATGCTGAAAAATATGGTTATCGTCTTGCTTTTGAATGGGATAATATGGAAAATTACATACGATGTAACGAGAGACCATCAGAAGAATATAGATATACTTTAAAATCAGGAGAGCTTTTGTTAAAAAGCTTATTAGAATATATTGATGATGAAGATAAACTTGAAAACTTAAATCGAAGAGATTTGAAAGGAATTTTAGAAACAACTGTTCAAACAACTATTGGCAGACAGACAGAACAGACAGTGACAGAAACTAAAGACCCAGTTAGTTTTGATATGATCGAACCCGTCAAATCATTTACTGGAAGAGAAACAGATTTAGAAACTTTGCATGATGCATTACAAAGTAATAGTGGGCAAGTAGTAATATCGCAAACAGCCTCTATTAGTGGTTTAGGAGGGATAGGTAAAAGTGAATTGGCTAGAAAGTACGCTTATGAGCACAGTAAAGCTTATGATGACAATCTTATATGGATAAACGCTGAAACAGAAGAAAGCCTAAGGAAATCGTTTCAAAAATTAGCTAAAGAGTTAAAAATCCCTGTTTGGGAGAAAACAGAAGTTTTATCTACGGATAGTGAACCACAGAGTGAGCAGCAACAAATAAACCAACAAATGCAAGAAAGAGATATTAAATCTATCATTAAAGACGTTTATAAACATTTTAAGGATACGAAAAGTCTGTTTATTTTTGATAACGTTGAAGAATGTAAGGATATAAAACAACTTTTATCATTATCTCCACCTTCTGGTAATAAACCTTTTAAACTAATTACTTCTCGTAATCAAAATTGGGAGGTAAATGAAGAGGGAAATATAGTGGTAGTACCATTGAATCGTTTTACTCCAGAAGAAGCTACAGAATTCATAAAGAAAGCATTACTTGATGATGATGGTTTGCAAGACGAAGCAATTTGGAAATTAGCAGAAACACTACAATGTTTTCCACTAGCTTTACGGCAAGCAACAGAATATATAAATGAGCGAAGGAAAAAGTCCAAAAAGAGAGGAGTTAAAAGATTTGAGATTAACGACTATTTAGTAGAATATGAGAAAGAGGCAAAAAAAACAGAATTACTTGATTTTACACCACAGAATGAAAATAACCGTTATACTAAAACAGTGTACACAACCTGGCAAGTAACACTTATAAACATAGAGCAAAAAGGAGAGACTGGTGAAAAAGCGATAGAAATAATGCATATTATTGCTTATCTTGATCCTGATAAAATTCCTATAGAAAGATTGTTTTCGAGTTTAGAAGGAGACGAAGAAAAGTTATGGGACGCCGTTGAGCTACTTGAAAGGTATTCGATGATCAATGTAGAGGAGGGAATATCAAATGTTCATAGATTAGTAGAAGAAGTAATAAGATTGCAATTGAAATTTAAAGGAAAGGAGGAAGAAGTTTTAAGAAAAGCTTTAGAATTAGTAACAAGTGCTAATTTAGGTCGAGAAAATGCAAATCATATTACGTCTATTTGGGGCCATGCAATTGAGTATGATAAATTAATTAATAATTTTTATAATTCTATCTATGGTAAAAATAAAAATACTCCACTACATTTGCTTGCTAGAAGTAGTAAAAAAGAAGCAATTGAAGCTATATTAACAAACATAGAGAAAAATTGCTCAAATAAACTAAGCGAAGTCATTAATGCTAAAAATAAAAAGGGCGCGACTCCTCTCCACTATGCTGCTTGGAATGGTAACTTGGATACCGTAAAGTATCTAGTAGACGAAACGAAGGCTAATTTTAATGTACAGGATAACAAGGGCAGGACTCCTCTCCACAATGCTGCTGTGCGTGGTAGGTTGGACGTCATAAAGTATCTAGTAGACGAAAAGGCTGATTTCAATGTACAGGATAAAGATGGCAGGACTCCTCTCCACGATGCTGCTTCGAATGGTCATTTGGAAACCGTAAAGTATCTAGTAGACGAAAAGGCTGATTTAAATGT